>NW_027142849.1:0-134983 GCF_026170545.1 Melanerpes formicivorus
GAAGTTGGTTGGCCATCCCAGCGGTTCATGTTCTCACCAAACTGATCACGCAGAGTTATCCAAATAGTTCTACGTGATTGTCTTGGTGGTCTGTTTTGGAATGACCTGTTTTGGAATGTCCTGTTTTGGAATGACCTCCTTGGAGGACGTGTATTCCTCACAGATGAGACTTGTACCCACCTGGAGGACGAATTGAAATTATCCCTTTGTGCCAATTGGGATATGGAATTTCTAAATTCATCTTTTAACTCTCTTATGCAATTCTCAATTTTTCCAGACATAGTTTTAATGGCTGAAACCAAAGAACCACGTGTCATGCTATCCTCCAATTGTCTCATTTGATCACTGAATTGGCCAACCGTAGGAGAAGCTCCACCATAACTTCTTGACACAATTCTGCTTGCCAGAATGTTTGCATAATTGGAAGGAGCAAGTTTTATGATCTTTTTAGCAAGACCAATACCCACAGGAATGTCATCAGGATTCAGAGTTTCATGTTCACCATAGAGTAGCTCTCTAACAGCAAATTCTCTCAAGCGCTTAATTCCCTCATCTATGGTAGTCCAGGGTTTAGGATTCCAGGGAAGATCATCTCGGGAAGGGTATCTCAGGGCAACCGCTATTAAAAGGCGTATCCACAGATTAACCTTACCGAGAGCTTCGCCTAGATGTCTATCTATTCCATTGTCCCTTGAGAGAGTTCCTAACTGAGCTGCTGACTTGTCTCCAACTGTTAGAGCTGAAGCACCTGTATCATAACACCTACTAAGCCAAGCTAGAACTGGCTCCTTATCTGCCCTGGTGAAATCTTTACGGACATTTCGCAATTCTTCCCGTGGTGACGAACAGTCCGTAATATCATCTTCATCTTCATCTCCCTGAATTCTTTGCCCATAAAATCCTGCTGTCATCCTCCTAAGGATCTCTTTAAGCTGAGAACCACCTTTGCCAGCTGCTTTCCTAGCTTCATCTCTATCCTGCTTTGATCTCACTAGGTTAGCTAGATCTTTAAAACAAACCTTCTCTTCCTCCTGAGCAGGATCTTTTACAGTAGAGGGCCCCTCACCAGGATCAGTCTCCTCCTCTTCTTCTCCATCTTTGCCCTTTCCAGCTCTAGTCTTTAAAGGAGCCATCTTGACTGGAGCTGTGTTTGAATTTACAGCCACCTTAATGGAAGCTGACAGGTCCTGAGATAAATCAGCTGCTGGGGCAGTGACTTCCGGTCCCACCGAGGGAGTGGGTGGAAGTGACGTTGCTCCGTTAATGGCCGAGGGAGAAGAAGAAGGAGAAGGAGTAGGCGCCATGTTGATACCAGCCGATGCCCTTGGCTGCTTGCTAGAATCAGCAAAGTCATTTAGAGCTGCTTTACCAATTAACTTTTTAGCCTTCTTTTTAACTGACACGGGTTCTCCACAGTCCTCGTCACTAGATGACTCTGGGACTGATCGAGAGCCACGGCGTTTTCTTTTTGATCTAGTTTTAATAACAAAACACGCCCTGGACACCTTTTTCTCTCGCCACAAGGAATACAGAGAAAACACATTAATTATCACCAGCAGCAGAATTATACACATCACATAAATCATCTTTGGATCCCAGGCATCACCTAAAGTTACTGTCTCCTCAGGCGGAATCTTAAAACCCTTTATCTCAATTGGGAGAGTGGTGGAGGTAACATTCCTGTATCTCACTGGCCATAATAAATTAATACATTTTCCATACCATAATTTAACTCTATACATAACCCACATATAAATTGTCCGCACCAAATATTTACCCAGGTAATCCAAAATCAAACCCAAACAATACCTGTAAACCAGAGCCCCAAAAATTGAAAAGAACAATCGCTCCACAAACCACAATACCTTCATGTTTGCTAATTCAGCTGGAAAACACTAAATCAATCAAATAATAAATTAAACTAATTATCTGCCCCACGTTGGGCGCCAATAAAAAAAAATGTCGTGGGATGGAAGGTAAGGCCGAGAAGCCTCCTCCCTTCCCCCTTTGTAAAGTAAAAGGGAAAAAAAATTGAAGGGAAAGGAAAAAAAAACTCGCAAGCTGAATTAGCAAAGCAGTGGAGCTATATTTACAAAGCGATGTTGGGTTTGCAGGGGATTATTTACAAATTTACAATATCTACAATATATACAAAGATATACAACAGAGTAACACAGAAATGAGAGTAAACCCCTCTCGGCAGAGAGGGGGGTTCCCCACCTCCTCTTTCCCCTCTCTCCCCCCTTTCCCCAGATTAGGTTAGAAGAGAGAGAGAGCGAAAGAAAGAAGTTAAAAGCAGTTTTGTGTTAATTGGAAGGGAGTTAGTGTACAGGCCTGTTATCTGGTTTTCAAGGCCGAGGCCTTGGCAGAAAGCCCAGCACAGAAAGCTGCTGCACGGAGCAAAGACGGAAGCAAGACTGATAGAAAAGTCGTGGAAATGTCCAGTTCACTCCCAGCTCAGAAGTGCTTCCTCCCACTCATCCAATGAAATTAGTTTAGACTATTCCTTCCGTTTACCAACTTCCGTCCACCATATTCCCTTTCTTAAGGGGGCAACGTCAACCGGCCACACCAGCCCAGCCCCAGCCCAGGCCCAGCCCTAGCCCTGCCCCCAGCCCAGCCCCAGCCCCACCCTGGGCCCGGCCCCAGCCACCGACCAGCCCCAGGCCCAGCCCCAGTCTAGCCCCAGCCCTCTCCCCAGCCCCTGCCACAGCCCAGCCCCAGACCCAGCCCTGTGCCAGCCCTACCCCAGCCCAGCCCCGGTCCCAGCCCAGCCCAAGCCCTGGCCCAGCCCCAGCCCAAACCCCATCCTTGCCCCCAGCCCAGCCCTAGCCCTGCCCTCAGCCCAGCCCCAGCCCAGCCCCAGCCCCGGCCCCAGCCCCACCTTGGACCCAGCCCCAGCCACCGCCCAGCCCCAGCCCTGCCCCAGCCCAGCCCCACCCACACCCTGGACCCAGCCCCAGCCCCAGCCCTGCCCCAGCCCTGCCCCAGCCTAGCCCCAGCCCCAGCCCCAGCCCTGCTCTGGACCCAGCCCCAGCCCCACCCCAGTCTCATCCCCAGCCCAGGCCCAGCCCCAGCCCAGCCCCAGCCCAGCCCCAGCCCCAGTCCAGCCCCTGCCCTGGACCCAGTCCCAGCCCCAGCCCTGCCCCCAGCCCAGCCCCAGCCCCACCCTGGGCCCGGCCCCAGCCACCGCCCAGCCCCAGGCCCAGCCCCAGTCTAGCCCCAGCCCTCACCCCAGCCCCTGCCACAGCCCAGCCCCAGACCCAGCCCTGTGCCAGCCCTACCCCAGCCCAGCCTCGGTCCCAGCCCAGCCCAAGCCCTGGCCCAGCCCCAGCCCAAACCCCATCCTTGCCCCCAGCCCAGCCCTAGCCCTGCCCTCAGCCCAGCCCCAGCCCAGCCCCAGCCCTGGACCCAGCCCCAGCCCCACCCCAGCCTCATCCCCAGCCCTGGCCCAGCCCTGCCCCAGCCCCAGCCCCAGCCCCACCCCCGGACCCATCCCCAGTCCCAGCCCAGCCGTAGCCCAGCCCTGGCCCAGCCCAGCCACAGCCACAGCCCAGCCCCAGCCCTAGACCCAGACCCAGTCGCAGCCCCGGCCCCAGCCCAGCCCCAGCCCAGCCCCATCCCCAGCCCTGCCCCAGCCCTACCCTCAGTCCAGCCCCAGCCCCAGCCCAGCCCCTGCCCTGGACCCAGCCCCAGCCCCACCCCAGCCTCATCCCTAGCCCAGGCCCAGCCCTGCCCCAGCCCAGTGCAGCCGCAGCCCCATCCCTGCCCCTAGCCCAGCCCCAGCCCTGCCCCTGCCCAGCCCAGCCCGAGCCACCGCCCAGCCCCACCTCAGCCTCATCCCCAGCCCAGGCCCAGCCCTGCCCCAGCCCAGCCCAGCCCCAGCCCTGCCCCAGCCCAGCCCCAGCCACCGCCCCTCCGCAGCCCTGGACCCAGCCCCAGCCCCAGCCCTCTCCCAGTCCCCGCCCCAGCACCAGCCCCAGCCCCACACCCAGCCCCAACCCCGGCCCCAGCTAAGCCCCACTCACAGCCCTATCCCCGGCCCCAGCCCAGCCCTGCTCCAGCCCTAGACCCAGCCCCAGTCGCTGCCCTGGCCCCAGCCCAGCTCTAGCCCAGCCCCAGCCCCACCGTCAGCCCCAGCCCATCTCCAGCCACAGCCCAGCCACAGCCCTGGACCCATCCCCAGCCCAGCCCCACCCCAGCCCTGCCCCAGCCCTGCCCTCAGCCCAGCCCCAGCCCCAGCCCGGCCCCAGTCCTGCCCCAGCCCTGGACACAGCCCCACCCTGGACCCAGCCCCAGCCCCAGCCCAGCCCCAGCCCTGCCCCAGCCTAGCCCCAGCCCCAGTCCAGCCCCTGCCCTGGACCCAGTCCCAGCCCCAGCCCAGCCCCAGCCCAGCCCCAGCCACCGCCCTGCCCCAGCCCTGCCCCAAGCCCAGCCCCAGCCCCACCCTGGACCCAGCCCCAGCCCCAGCCCTGCACCGAACCCAGCCCCAGCCTGACCCAGCCCTGCCCCAGCCCGGCCCTAGCCCAGCCCCAGCCCTGGACCAAGCCCCAGCCCTGAGCCGAACCCAGCCCCAGCCTGGCCCCAGCCCTGCCCTAGCTCCAGCCCTAGCCCTGTCCCCAGCCTTGGCCCGTGCCCCTGCCCCAGTCCCAGTCCTGCCCGAACCCAGCCCCCAGCCCCAGCCCTGCCCTCAGCCCAGACCCAGACCCAGCCTGGCCCCAGCCCTGTCCCCAGCCCCAGCCTGGCCCCAGCCCTGTCCCCAGCCCCAGCCCCAGGCCCAGCCCCAACCCCAGCCCCAGCCCTGCCCCAGCTGCAGCCCCAGGCCTGACCTCAGCCCTGCCCCAGCCCTGGCTCCTGCACCAACCCTGGCTCCAGCCCCAGCCCCATCCTCGCCACCAGCCCAGCCCCAGCCCCAACCTTGGCCCCAGCCCAGACCCAGTTCAAGCCCGGCCCCAGCCCTGCCCCTGCCCCAGCCCCAGCCCCGGCCCCAGACTCGGCCCCAACCCAGCCCCAGCCCTAGCCCTGTGCCAGCCCTACCCCAGCCCATCCCCGGTCCCAGCCCAGGCCAAGCCCTGGCCCAGACCCAGCCCAAACGCCATCCTTGCCCCCAGCCCAGCCCTAGCCCTGCCCCAGTCCCAGCCCCAGCCCAGCCCCAGCCCTGGACTCAGCCCCAGCCCCACCCCAGCCTCATCCCCAGCCCAGGCCCAGCCCTGCCCCAGCCCCAGCCCCAGCCCCACCCCCAGACCCATCCCCGGTCCCAGCCCAGCCGTAGCCCAGCCCTGCCCCAGCCCAGACCCATCCCCAGCCCTGCCCCAGCCCTACCCTCAGCCCAGCCCCAGCCCCAGCCCAGCCCCAGTCCTGCCCCAGCCCTGGACACAGCCCCACCCTGGACCCAGCCCCAGCCCAGCCCCAGCCCTGGACACAGCCCCACCCTGGACCCAGCCCCAGCCCAACCCCAGCCCTGGACACAGCCCCACCCTGGACACAGCCCCAGCCCAGCCCCAGCCCTTCCCCAGCCTAGCCCCAGCCCCAGTCCAGCCCCTGCCCTGGACCCAGTCCCAGCCCCAGCCCAGCCCCAGCCCAGCCCCAGCCACCGCCCAGCCCCAGCCCTGCCCCCAGCCCAGCCTCAGCACCACCCCAGCCTCATCCCCAGCCCAGGCCCAGCCCTGCACCAGCCCAGCCCAGACCCGTCCCCATCCCTGCCCCCAGCCCAGACCCAGCCCCAGCCCTGCCCCAGCCCAGTCCGAGCCACCGCCCAGCCGCAGCCCTGGACCCATCCCCAGCCCCACCCTCTCCCAGCCCTCTCCCAGTCCCTGCCCCAGCCCCACCCCCGGCCCCAGCCCCAGCCCTGCCCCAGCCCCAGCCCTGCACCGAACCCAGCCCCAGCCTGGCCGCAGCCCAGCCCCAGCCCCAGCCCCAGCCCCAGCCCTGCCCCAGCCCAGCTCCAGCCACAGCCCAGCCACAGCCCTGGACCCAACCCCAGCCCAGCCCCAGCCCCAGCCCTGCCCTAGCCCAGCCCCAGCCCTGGACCAAGCCCCACCCCTGAGCCGAACCCAGCCCCAGCCTGGCCCCAGCACTGCCCTATCTCCAGCTCTAGCCCTGTCCCCAGCCTCGGCCCGTGCCCCTGTCCCAGTCCTAGTCCTGCCCCATCCCAGCCCCCAGCCCTGCCCTCAGCCCAGCCCCAGACCCAGCCTCACCCCAACCCTATCCCCAGCCCCAGCCACAGGCCCAGCCCCAGCCCAAGCCCCAGCCCGGCCCCAGTCCTGCCCCAGCCATGGCCCCAGCCCCACCTTGGACCCAGCCCCAGCCCCAGCCACCGCCCAGCCCCAGCCCTGCCCCAGCCCAGCCCCACCCACACCCTGGACCCAGCCCCAGCCCCAGCCCTGCCCCAGCCCTGCCCCAGCCATGCCCCAGCCCCAGCCCCAGCCCTGCCCTGGACCCAGCCCCAGGCCCACCCCAGCCTCATCCCCAGCCCAGGCCCAGCCCCAGCCCAGCTCCAGCCCAGCTCCAGCCCCAGTCCAGCCCCTGCCCTGGACCCAGTCCCAGCCCCAGCCCTGCCTCCAGCCCAGCCCCAGCCACACCCTGGACCCACCCCCAGCCACCGCCCAGCCCCAGGCCCAGCCCCAGCCTAGCCCCAGCCCTCACCACAGCCCCTGCCACAGCCCAGCCCCAGACCCAGCCCCAGGCCTGACCTTAGCCCTGCCCCAGCCCTGGCTCCTGCCCCAACCCTGGCTCCAACGCCAGCCCCAGCCCTGCCCATGCCTTGGTTCCAGCCCCAGCCCCAGCCCTGCGCCAACCCAGCCCCAGCCCAAGGCACAGACTCAAGCCTAGTCCTGCCCCAGCCCTGGCCCCAATCCAGCCCCAGCCCTACCCCTACCTCAGCCCCAGCCCCAGCCCTATCCGCAGCCCCAGCCCCAGCCCCAGCCCCACCCTCGCCACCAGCCCAGCCCCAGCCCCAACCTTGGCCCCAGCCCAGCCCCAGTTCCAGCCCTTCCCCAGACCTGCCCCTGCCCCGGCCCCAGCCCCGGCCCCAGACTCGGCCCCAGCCCAGCCCCAGGCCTAGCCCTGTCCCAGTCCCCGCCCCAGCCCCAGCCCCAGCCCCAGCCCTGTGCCAGCCGTACCCCAGCCCAGCCCCGGTCCCAGCCCAGCCCAAGCCGCAGCCCTGCCCTGGACCCAGCCCGAGCCCCACCCCAGCCTCAACCCCATCCCTGTCCCCAGCCCAGCCCCAGCCCCAGCCCTGCCCCAGCCCAGCCTCAGCCACCGCCCAGCCCCAGCCTCAGCCCCAGCACAGCCCCAGCCCTGCCCCAGCCTAGCCCCAGCCCCAGCCAACCCCTGCCCTGGACCCAGCCCCAGCCCCACCCCAGCCTCATCCCCAGCCCAGGCCCAGCCCTGCCCCAGCCCAGCGCAGCCACAGCCCCATCCCTGCCCCCAGCCCAGCCCCAGCCCCAGCCACCGCCCAGCCCCACCCCAGCCTCATCCCCAGCCCCAGCCCAGCCCTGTCCCAGCCCAGCCCAGCCTCATCCCCATCCCTGCCCCCAGCCCAGCCCCAGCCCCATCCCTGCCCCAGCCCAGCCCCAGCCACCGCCCAGCCCCAGCCCTGGCCCCAGCCCCAGCCCCACTCACGGCCCCAGCCCCGGCCCCAGCCCAGCCCTAGCCCAGCCCTGCCCCAGCCCCAGCCCCAGCCCCAGCCCTGCATCGAACCCAGCCCTAGCCCGGCCCCAGCCCTGCCCCAACTCTGGCCCTAGCCCTGTCCAAGCCCCAGCCCTAGCCCAGCCCTGCCCTGCCCCAGTCCCAGCCCCAGCCCCGGCCTCAGCCCAGCCCTAACCTAGCCCTGCCCTAGCCCCTGGCCTAGCCCAGCTGTGCCCTCAGCCCAGCCCCAGCCCCAGCCCAGCCCAGCCCCAGCCCCAGCCCAGCCTGGCCCCAGCACTATCCCCAGCCCCAGCCCAGCCCAGCCCAGCCCCACGCACAGCCCCAGCCTAGCCCCAGCCCTGCCCCAGCCCCAGCCCCTGGCCGGACCTCAGCCCTGCCCCAGCCCTGGCTCCTGCCCCAGCCCTGGCTCCAGCCCCAGCCCCAGCCCTGCCCATGCCATGGTTCCAGCCCCAGCCCCAGCCCTGGCCCCAATCCAGCCCCAGCCCTACACCTACCTCAGCCCTAGCCCCAGCCCTGACCGCAGCCCCAGCCCCAGCCCCAGCCCCACCCTCGCCACCAGCCCAGCCCCAACCTTGGCCCAACCCAGCCCCAGTTCCAGCCCTGCCCCAGCCATGCCCCTGCCCCGGCCCCAGCCCCGGCTCCACCCTCGTCCCCAGGCCAGCCCCTGCCCCAGCCCTACCCCTGCCCAGTCACGATCCATGCCCAGCCCCAGCCCTGCCCCAGCCCCGGCCCCAGGCCCAGCCCCAGCCCTGCCCAAGACTTGGTTCCAGCCCAAGCCCCAGCCCAAGCCCCAGCCCTGCCCCAGCCCCAGCCCCAGCCCTGCCCTAGCCTCAGTCCTGCCCCAGCCCCGGCCCCAGCCCCAGCCCTGCCCTAGCTCCAGCCCTAGCCCTGTCCCCAGCCTCGGCCCGTGCCCCTGCCCCAGTCCCAGTCCTGCCCCATCCCAGCCCCCAGCCCCAGCCCTGCCC
Source organism: Melanerpes formicivorus (assembly GCF_026170545.1). Taxonomy (NCBI): domain Eukaryota; kingdom Metazoa; phylum Chordata; class Aves; order Piciformes; family Picidae; genus Melanerpes; species Melanerpes formicivorus. The sequence continues at coordinate 8,616 of NW_027142849.1, forward strand.
CAGCCCCAGCCCCAGCCCCAGCCCCAGCCCCAGCCCCAGCCCCAGCTCTGCCCTAGCCTCAGTCCTGTCCCAGCCCTGGCCCCAGCCACAGCCCCAGCCCTGCCCCCAATCCAGCCCCAGCCATGCCCCCAGCCCAGACCTGCCCCCAGCCCCAGCCCAAGGCCCAGCCTCCAGCCTACTCCAGCCCCAGCCCCTGCCCCAACCTCAGTCCCAGCCCTACCCAAGGCCCCAGCCCCTGCCCCCAGCCCAGCTCCAGCCCTGTGTCAGCCCTGCCCCAGCCCTAGCCCCAGTCCACCCCCAGCACAGCACCAGCCCAGCCCCTGCCCCAGCTCAGCCCCTGCCCTGGACCCAGCCCCAGCCCCACCCCAGCCTCATCCCCAGCCCAGGCCCAGCCCTGCCTCGGCTCAGCCCCAGACCCAGCCCCAGCCAAGCCCCACTCACGGCCCCATCCCCAGCCCCAGCCCAGCCCTGCCCCAGCCCCTGCCTTGCACCGAACCCAGCCCCAGCCCGGCCCCAGCCCTGCCCCAGCCCAGCCCCAGCCCTGGATCCAGCCCCAGTCGCAGCCCCGGCCCTAGCCCAGCCCTAGCCCAACCCCAGCCCCACTTTCAGCCCCAGCCCAGCTCCAGACACAGCCCAGCCACAGCCATGGACCCAGCCCCAGCCCAGCCCCAGCCCCTGCCCTAGCCCAGACCCAGCCCTGGACCAAGCCCCAGCCCTGAGCCGAACCCAGCCCCAGCCTGGCCCCAGCCCTGCCCTAGCTCCAGCCCTAGCCCTGTCCCCAGTTTCGGCCCGTGCCCCTGCCCCAGTCCCAGTCCTGCCCCATCCCAGCCCCCAGCCCCAGCCCTGCCCCCAGCCCAGACCCAGACCCAGCCTGGCCCCAGCCCTGTCCCCAGCCCCAGCCACAGCCCAGCCCCAGCCCCAGCCCCAGCCTAGCCCCAGCCCTGCCCCAGCCGCAGCCCCAGGCCTGACCTCAGCCCTGCCCCAGCCCTGGCTCCTGCCCCAACCCTGGCTCCAGCACCAGCCACAGCCCTGCCCAAGCCTTGGTTCCAGCCCCAGCCCCAGCCCTGCGCCAAGCCAGCCCCAGCCCAAGGCCCAGCCTCAAGCCTAGTGCTGCCCCAGCCCTGGCCCCAGTCCAGCCCCAGCCCTACCCCTACCTCAGCCCTAGCCCCAGCCCTATCCGCAGCCCCAGCCCCAGCCCCAGCCCCACCCTCACCACCAGCCCAGCCCCAGCCCCAACCTTGGCCCAACCCAGCCCCAGTTCAAGCCCTGCCCCAGCCCTGCCCCTGCCCCGGCCCCAGCCCCGGCCCCAGACTCGGCCCCAGCCCAGCCCCAGGCCTAGCCCTGTGCCAGCCCTACCCCAGCCGAGCCCCGGTCCCAGCTCAGGCCAAGCCCTGCCCCAGCCCCAGCCCCACCCCCGGACCCATCCCCGGTCCCAGCCCAGCCGTAGCCCAGCCCTGCCCCAGCCCCTGCCCTGCCCAGCCCCAGCCCTGCACCGAACCCAGCCCCAGCTCGGCCCCAGCCCGGCCCCAGCCCCGGCCCCTGCCACAGCCCCAGCCCTAGCCCAGCCCTGCCCTCAGCCATAGCCCCAGCCCCAGCCCCAGCCCCACCCTCGGCCCCATCCCAGCCCCTGCCCCAGCCCTGCCCCGGCCCAGCCCCAGCCCCAGCCCAGCCCCAGCCCAGCCACAGCCACAGCCCAGCCCCGAGCCCCGGTCCTACCCCTGCCCAGTCCCGGTCCATGCCCAGCCCCAGCCCTGCCCCACCCAGCCCCAGCCCCAGCCCTGCCCAAGGCTTGGTTCCAGCCCCAGTTCCAGCCCTGCCCCAGCCCTGCCCCTGCCCCGGCCCCAGCCCCGGCCCCAGACTCGGCCCCAGCCCAGCCTCAGGCCTAGCCCTGCCCCAGTCCCCGCCCCAGACCCTGCCACAGCCCCAGCCCTGTGCCAGCCCTACCCCAGCCCAGCCCCGGTCCCAGCCCAGCGCAAGCCCTGGCCCAGCCCCAGCACCAGCCCCTGCACCATCCTTGCCCCCAGCCCAGCCCTAGCCCGGCCCCAGCCCCAGCCCCAGCCCCAGCCCTGCCCTACTCCCTGCCCCAACCCAGTCCTGGTCCCAGCCCAGGCCCAGCCCTCCCCCAGCCCTACCCCAGCCCTGCCGCAGCCTCGGGCCCAGCCCTGTCCCAGCCCCAGCCCAGCCCCAGCCCCTGCCCTGCTCTAGCCCAGCCCCAGCCCTGGACCAAGCCCCACCCCTGAGTTGAACCCAGCCCCAGCCTGGCCCCTGCCCTGCCCTAGCTCCAGCCCTAGCCCTGTCCCCAGTTTCGGCCCATGCCCCTCACCCAGTCCCAGTCCTGCCGCATCCCAGCCCCCAGCCCCAGCCCTGCCCCCAGCCCAGCCCCAGACCCAGCCTGGCCCCAGCCCTGTCCCCAGCCCCAGCCACAGCCCTGCCCCAGTCCCAGCCCCAGCACAGGCCCAGCCCTGCCCCAGCCCCAGACCCACCCCCGGACCCATCCTCGATCCCAGCCCAGCCGTAGCCCAGCCCTGCCCCAGCCCTCGCACTGCCCAGCCCCAGCCCTGCACCGAACCCAGCCCCAGCCCGGCCCCAGCCCCAGTCGTAGCACCGGCCCCAGCCCAGCCCCTGCCCCAGCCCTGCCCCGGCCCAGCCCCAGCCCCAGCCCAGCCTTAGCCCCAGCCCCAACCGCAGCCCTGCCCTAGACTTGGTTCCAGCCCCATCCCCAGCCCTGCCCAAGCCCCGCCCTCGGACCCAGCCCAGCCCCAGCCCCAGCCCTAGCCCTGCCCTGGACCCAGCCCCATCCCCAGCCCCATCCCCATCCCTGCCCCCAGCCCAGCCCCAGCCCCAGCCCTGCACCATCCCAGCCCCAGCCCCAGCCCCAGCCCAAGTCCTGCCCCAGCCCAGTCCTGGTCCCAGCCCAGCCACAGCCCAGCCCCAGCACTGCCCCAGCCCAGCCCCAGCCCCAGCCCAGCCCCAGCCCCGGCCCCAGCCCTGCCCCAGCTCTGGCCCCAGCCCTGTCCCCAGCACCGGCCCCTGCCCCAGCCCCAGCCCTAGCCCAGCCCTGCCCTCAGCGCCAGCCCCAGCCCCAACCCCAGCCCCACCCTCGGCCCCAGCCCAGCCCCTGCCCCAGCCCCAGGCCTGACCTCAGCCCTGCCCCAGCCCTGGCTCCTGCACCAACCCTGGCTCCAGCCCCAGCCCCATCCTCGCCACCAGCCCAGCCCCAGCCCCAACCTTGGCCGCAGCCCAGCCCCAGTTCAAGCCCAGCCCCAGCCCTGCCCCTGCCCCGGCCCCAGCCCCGGCCCCAGACTCGGCCCCAACCCAGCCCTGTTGTCGGACAAGAGGGGACATGGGTCCCAGGAACACCTGTGCAATTCAGGCCTTGAAGAATTCTTTGTTGATAATATAGTAGCAGAGTAAGAGATGTGAGAAAGTGCTGATTGCTTGGTATGCTGAAGTCCAGCTGCCCCTGAGATGGGAGGCAAGCAAGATAAGGAGGAGGCGAGATCTGGGAAAGAGAGCAATTAGACCGGATAGAAGAATTCCACAGAGTTGTGAAAACAATGATGTAACCTGTTAGAGAGCAACCAATAGTATGTTGCCAAGTGGGCATAATTATAGCAAACTGTATATAAGATGTGTCTGATGCTCAATAAAGTGGAATCCGCTGATCAAATTGGTCGTTAAAGCGGCCCCCTTCTTGCAGTAAGTGGCGCTCGAACACGGGACCCTAATGAAGACAAACGTTAGGGTTTAAGAAGTTCTTCAGGACGTTGGGAGATTCGCAGTAAGCCGGGAGGCAAGAAGAAGGCCGGCCCGGGATAGCAGTACCGGAGGCTGCAAGAAAAGGGAAGACAGCCTTGAAGCCGAAGACGCTGTAGAGCCGGAAACTGCTTAAACGAGGTCTGTGCGCACAGGTATTAACGTTTAAATACGGATATGGATAGGCAGGCAGCGTATGATTTATTTATATGCTTTTTAGAAAAGCGACAGTGTAAGTTAAATTTTACAAAGGAGTTGGTGCCGCTGTTAAGCTATGCAGAAGAGTTAGGATATTTTAAGGACCCAAATGAGGTGTTTGAAAGATTGCAGTGGAAAAAGTCTGGACAAGACTTGTGGCTGCATAGCTTAGGTGATGAAAAACGAGCAAAGGAGTGTGGAAAATGGTGGAAGATGGTTATGATAGCATTGGATCAGCATCGTGCTGAGCAAATGGCAGCTTATCAAGCCAGGGTACGATTAGATTATACGGACCCAAATGGAGCAAGTGTTACACATGCTGGGTTGCCTTTGTCAGAAGAGGTTCAGGATTATTTAAGAAAGGAGAAGGCTGCGCGTGTAAAAGGACTAGGTGGCAGAGTCGAATTACAATCTGTAACACAGGACTCTGCTGAGGAGCCTTCCCCGTCTCTTTTAGCTGAGCAAATTGTACAGGAGAAGAAAGTAGGTGAGGGAGAGGAGACAAACAGGGCGATAGATCCTGGAGGTAGTGTTAAAGATCATGCAAGAAAGCACGCAGAGTATTGGCGAAAGGTTGCAGAACACTTAAATGCCGAAGGAGATCAGGAAGGGCTTAGCCGACTGGCTGCTTCACATCAAGCTTTTCCAGTGATGTATACACAGGTCCCTGGGGAGCAGAATGTTGTCCAGGCTGATGTAACCCAATTGCCATGGAAATTGTTATCTCAATTACGACAGACTGCGAGTCAGTTTGGGGTTCAATCTGAACCAGCTAGACAGATGATTGATTTTATTTACATGAACTATAATATGTTACCTAGAGATTCTTATAATGTTATGAAGCTGATCCTAACAGCATCTCAATTTATGACATTTTTGAATGAGTGGGAATACCTAGCTAGACAATCAGCTGGAGTACAAAGACAGCAAAACGACCCACTATTTGATGTAACAGTAGATCAGTTGTGTGGAACGGGACAGTATGAGAGACCAGAGTTACAGGCACTTTTACAGCCGCCTGTTTTGCAAGCATCAGCCCAGATAGTAAGGATGGCTTTTGACAAGCAGAAGGATGGAAATGCAAATCCTCACTATATGGGAATTAAGCAAGGTAGACAGGAACCTCTTGGTGAATTTGTGGATAAGTTGCTTGCCGCACTTAGAGCAGCAAGCGTAGGAGAAGGTATCCAAGAGGCAATTTTAAGGCAGTGTTTAATGCAGAATGGGAACCAGCAGACGCAACAGCTTATTACATCAGCAGATCCTAGATGGACGGTAGCCGAATTGTTGCAGAGGGCTCAGGACTTGCCAAGCAATCCGATGGCCATGTTGACGGAGGTGATTGATAAGGGATTACAAACACAGGCTGAGGTGTTGTCAATGACAATGACAAAACAGCTTGAGCATAGTCAACAGGTTATGGCAGCCTTAGTACCTTTGCGCACAAACTCGAAAGGGCAAGGCCGACCCTATAAGCAGTCATCAGACGAAATACAGTGTCATCGAAAAGCGTAAGGCGGAGATATCGTCTAAAGTAATGCCTGGACTTTTGGCTCATAGATCCGCTTTAGGGCATTTCCCTAGCGGAGATAGTTATTTTGATGAAGCTTGTTGGAGAGAATACAGGAACAAGTTGTGGGACTTGGTTATAGATGGTGATAAAACTGCTATAAAGCTGCAAAAGTCGTGGCGAGAATGCATGAACTGTGTTAAAACCTACGAACTGAAACAGCGAATGGCTGCTGCAGTTAGAGCAACTTTGTCAGGACGAGACGCAGCGCCAGGTGTATCTGAGTTGCAGCTGAAAGATGTGTCTGAGAACTGTCGACCGATCGACCGGGGCCGCCCCCGATACATCTTGCGGCGACCACACCGCGTTTACCAGCCGTCACCACTGCCGTCTGCACACAGCGGGGAACCTTCCTCTGACATCGCCAGCGACGGCTCGGATTCGGAAGACAATACCGGCAGCGAGGAATTCAAACAGCGCCGACTTTGCTTTACGGCCCCTCTTAGAAAAAATGGAGCGCTTGGAGGCTCGCGGTTACAGCGTTCCTACCACCGCACTCCTCCCGCGAGCCCTGCCGGCCCCCGCGGATACCGACGGCTCCGACCAAGGCGGTACCGGCTGACGCACCACCGACACCGACAGCGCCGACAGTAGCAGCGGAGCAGCTGCCACGGCAGCAGCCCCCACCCCTTTCCCCCGCAGCGGCTTTAGCTGCACTACTCTGTTTTGATTTAAAGCAACAGTACTCATTTTGTCATTTCTGATTGTAACGTCTTTCAGAGATTTGTTATTTAGAGTTTTGTTAAGTTTTTCTAATAAGCATAATGAATAAGTAAGCATTTGGTATTTATAAGTACTTAGTACATAGTAATTGCAATAAGGTGTATGCACTTAGTTAAGAGTTCAAATTGTAAGATTTTCTTTTGGTTCGAACCTTCTTAGTTGTCTGCCTAGGCATTTCAAAGGAGCTCCATGTAATATAGTTAAGGAATGTATAAACAGGTTTTAATTTTGGAAAGTGTTTTTTAGTTAATGTAACAATTTTATTTCCTTTTAGACACTGATTTGATGGATTAATTTTAACATAGTTTTTTAAGGGTTTAAGGATTTTTGGTATTAGCATAAGTTAAGGTTTGTAGTAAATAGGTATTAATTTTAACAACTATTCCTTCACTAATGTGCAGAAGAACCAAGACTGAGAGGAAACAGCATTTCCCATGAAGTCGAACATCGATCACAATAACTGTTATGATAATCTGGGGTCAAAAGCATCAATCAAAAAATATTTTGTCCTGAATGCTGAATTTGAAAATAGGCAGTTTGGGCTGGTAAATACAGAAAACCTATTTTGTGGTGAGAAAAAGGATTTAAATCCCCATGGAAAATTATTGAAAGGGATTGGCATAAGTGGGAAATAAAGACTAGAGAAATTTTAGTTGGGAAATCTCAGGAATAATTAAAAGGATTAGTAAAAGGAAAAGTAAGAGACATAAGATTTTGAAGGCAGAGGAATTGAAATAACAAAAGCACAATGGGAAATGGTAAACGAACTAACCAAGGAAGTAGAGAAGAGACTCCAAATGGAATTTTGAAGTGGGTTAAGGAGTTAAAAAATCTGTAGGGCTCCTGAAGAATGTAACTGCTGCCGAGAAGAAAATACACCCGGCTGCTGGTTGCACCCCAGCAGGCCGAGGAGGCAGAGTTCACATATACTTGGTGGAGCCTAATTTTGATCCTAACCCTATTTGTACATAAGTAGTCCAATCGAAATCAAAAACCACGTTCCCACGTGTGGAATCTTGATCAGACCGGAGAGAAAAGACTTGAACTTGAAAAAGCAATGGTAAATTTTTCTGCTACAGTTGAAATCATGGTAAATGCAAGCACAGATGCAATAAAAGCGCAGCAAATTGAAATCAATAGTCTCTCGAAAATGTCTACTCAGAATAGATTAGCTTTGGATTTTTTATATGTTAAGGAAGGGGGTGTATGTGTAGTCATAAATGTAAGTTGTTATAGTTATGTTAATCTAGATGAACGAGTGGAAACAGATTTACAGGCGATTGTAAACCACAATCAGATATTACATCAGATTTCTTTGGATGATACTTCTTGTGGATTTAAAGAAATATGGGGTAAGTTAACTTTCTGGTTACCAAACCTAAATTGGCTTAAACATTTGTTTGTAATATTGTTGGAATAATTGTAATATTGCTATGCATAATACTCTGCAATTGTTGTTACAGAATACTAAGACCTTTAAGTAAGATTGCTCATGTCAATGAGTTACAAGTAGAGAATTATGATCAGAATGTGATCAGAACAGATGAACTTAATTATGATCCAATTAAGAAGGTTCTGAAATATCTGGAAATTTTAACACAAATCAATGGTGACCAAAAAAAAAAAAAAAAAAAAAAAAAAGGGGAAATTGTGATGAATATACTGGTGATTTGTGTCAAAATTGTAAGACTTAGAGTGCACTGGGATTAAGGGTCAGGATCTTGTGAGGCCTGTTTAGAGGGTAAAGAGAAAGAAACCTCTCTTGCATACTTGCAAGGACACTGTCTGGTTAATTGGAGACATCACGGCTGAGAAGGAGCTGTCTTAAAGATAAACATTCAGAACTGGGAATTTGTTTTCTTCAGATAAGAAGCCTGCACAATTGAGCATGTGTGAAAGTGGATGCTTTGACCCTTACCACACTGAATGTAGGGAGAAGGGATTTGACCACCTATTCTAAGACTATCATATGCCTCCCTTCTATTTAGCATAAGTTTGCTTATATAGATGATGAAACTATATAAGATGAAGAAAACTATTGTAAGGTTGCTTTTTGGGTGAAGTTGGTACCAATAAGAGATTAGTATTACTAGGATGACCAAAAACACATTATTATGGGTAATTTTATATTGGGCAAGGCAATGAAGCTCTTTTGCTCTTGCTGATTGCCTGCAAGTTTTCTGTCTGTGAAGCTAGAGCCTGGCCAGATCTACCTTTATAGATTAAAGAAATCTTGCTACCATTAAACAAATTATGATTTTTGACCATCCTAGAGAAAATAAAGGTGCAACATAACAGGTAATAATGAATTGATTGAACTTTTTCAGACGTGTCTGATAGGGATACCCAGACTTAATGTTAATATGTTTGTTAATTATAGTAGTAAGCTTTAAGGTTCTTAGGTATTATTGTACTCATTTTGATTATTGTTAAACTTGTTTATAATTGTATTATGCAAAGTGTTCAAAGAATAACTTCCAAGGCCTTACTTGCACAAAAGAAAAACGGGGGAATTGTTGTCGGGCAAGAGGGGACATGGGTCCCAGGAACACCTGTGCAATTCAGGCCTTGAAGAATTCTCTGTTGATAATATAGTGGCGGAGTAGGAGATGTGAGAAAGTGCTGATTGCTTGGTATGCTGAAACCCAGCTGCCCCTGAGATGGGAGGCAAGCAAGATAAGGAGGAGGCGAGATCTGGGAAAGAGAGCAATTAGGCCGGATAGAAGAATTCCACAGAGTTGTGAAAACAATGATGTAACCTTTTAGAGAGCAACCAATAGTATGTTGCCAAGTGGGCATAATTATAGCAAACTGTATATAAGATATGTCTGATGCTCAATAAAGTTGGAATCCGCTGATCAAATTGGTCGAATAAGCGGCCCCCTTCTTGCAGTACCAGCCCTGCCCCAGCACCAGCCCGTCCCCAGCCCAGCACCAGCCCCGACCCCAGCCTTGCCCCAGCACCAGCCCCAGCCCCAGGCCCGGCACCGGCACCAGCCCTGCCCCAGCCCCCAGCCCAGCCCCAGATCAGCCCCACGTGAGCCCCAGCACCAGCCCCGGCTCCAACCCCCAGCCCTGCCCTAGTCCCAGCCCAGCCTCCAGCCCCTAGCCCAGCCCTAGCTCAGCCCCACACAGCCCCAGCCCCAGCCCGGCCCCAGCCCTGCCCCAGCCCCAGCCCCAGCCCCAGCCCTGCCCCCAGCCCATCCCCAGCCCCAGCCCAGCCCTGGACCCAGCCCCAGCCACAGCCCCAGCCCCAGCCTCTGCCCCAGCCCAGCGCTAGCCCAGCCCCGGCCCCCAGCCCCAGCCCCAGCCCTACCCCAGCCCAGCCCCAGCCCAGCCCTGGACCCAGCCCCAGCCACAGCCCCAGCCCCAGCCTCTGCCCCAGCCCAGCGCTAGACCAGCCCCAGCCCCCAGCCCCAGCCCTGCCACTGCCCCAGCCCAGCCCCAGCCCCAGTCCTGCCCCAGTCCTGCACCATCCCAGCCCCCATCCCCAGCCCTGCCCCAGCCCTGGATCTAGTCCCAGCCCCAGCCCTTTCCCAGCCCCAGCCCCAGCCCCAATCCAGCCCCAGCCCCAGCCCTGCCTCCAGCCCTGCCCAGCCCCAGCCCAGCCCCAGCCCTGCCCAACCCCCCCGCCCCGCCCCAGCCCCAGACCTAGCCCCGCCCTGCCCTCAGCCCAGCCCCAGCCTTAGCCCCAGCACTATCCGCAGCCCCAGCCCCAGCCCAACCCCTGCCCCACCCCCGGCCCCATCCCCGGCCCCAGCCCTGCCCTAGCTCAGCCCTGTCCCAGCCCCCGCCCTGCCCCAGCCCCAGCCCCAGCCCAGCCCTGGCCTGAGCCCAGACCCAGGCCTGGACCCAGCCCCAGCCCTGCCCCGAACCCAGCCCCAGCCCTGCCCCAGTCTGGCCCCAACCCCAAACCCAGCCCCCAGCACAGCCCCAGCCTAGCCTGAGCCACAGCCCCTTCCCTGCCCCAGCACTGACCCCAGCCCCAGCCCAGCCCAAACCCCAGCCCCAGCCCTGCCCCAGCCTTGCCCCAGCCCCAGCCCCAGCCCCAGGCCCGGCCCCGGCCCCAGCCCTGCCCCAGCCCCAGCCCAGCCCCAACCCTGCCCCAGCCCCCAGCCCAGCCTCAGATCAGCCCCAGGTGAGCCCCAGCCCCAGCCCCGGCTCCAAACCCCAGCCCTGCCCCAGCCCCAGCCCAGCCTCCAGCCCCTAGCCCAGCCCCAGTCCCAGCCCCAGCCCCAGCCCCAGCCCTGTCCCCAGCCCTGCCCAGCCCCATCCCAATCCCTGCCCCCAGCCCAGCCCCAGTCCCAGCCCTACCCCAGCCCTGCCCCAGGCCCATCCCTGCTCCAGCCCAAGCCCACCCTAACCCCAGCCCGGCCCCAGCCCCAGCCCAGCCACAGCCCTGGACCCAGCCCCAGCCCAGTCCCAACCCTGGACACAGCCCCAGCCCCAGCCCATTTTAGTCCTTAGGTATGTAGTCAAATATTGTCCCTCAGGAATTCCAGTGGCAGGAAATCTGTGTGTTTAGGCAAGACCCTGGCTGGAGGAGGGGGGAATCTGCGTCTACCCTGTCTCCATCCAGACAAAGCTCAGGAAACAGGTGGTGATTATCTTGCCCTAAAGGTGTGATGGCTGGGTCCTTGGGTCCATTGTTGTAGTCCCGTGTTATCACGATGCAATCACAAGCTGATTTGCATCCAGGATTGGTGGACAGGATTATTTCCACCTTCTTTCCAGTGGCTCTGCTATCACTTTTATCTTTGTTGACTCACATAGAGAGAGACAAACTTATTAGTCTCTCACACCATCCCAGCCCCCAGCCCAGCCCCAGCCGTAGCCTGGCCCGAGCCCTGACCCAGCCCCCGCACTGACCCAGCCCCAGCCCTAGCCCAGCCCTGCTCTCAGCCCAGCCCCAGGCCTGGACCCAGCCCCAGCCCTGCCCCGAACCCAGCCCCAGCCCGGCCCAAACCCTGCCCCAGCTCCGGCCCTAGACCTGTCCACAGACCCGGGCCTGGCCCCAAGCCCAGCCCTGCCGCAGCCCTGTCCCCAGCCCAGCCCCAGCCCTGGACCCAGTCCCAGCCGCAGTCCTGCCCCATCCCAGCCCCCAATCCCAGCCCCAACCCCAGCCCTTTCCCCAGACCTGCCCCAGCCCCAGCCCCATCCCCTGCCCTGTCCCCAGCCCCAGTCCTGCCCCATCCCAGCCCCCATCCCCTGCCCTGCCCCAGCCCTGGACCCAATCCCAGCCCCAGCCCTTTCCCAGTCCCCGCCCCAGCTTCAGCCCCAACCTCAGTCCCAGCCCTGCTCCCAACCCCAGCCCCAGCCCCAGCTCCAGCCCTAACCCAGCCCTGCCCCAGCCTCGGGCCCAGCCCTGTCCCAGTCCCAGCCCAGCCCCCAGTCCAGCCTCAGCCCCGGCCCCAGCCCCGCCCCAGACCCAGCCCTTTCCCAGACCCAGCCCCAGCCCCAACCCAGCCCCAGCCACAGCCCTGCCCCCAGCCCTGCCCAACCCCAGCGCAGCCCCAACCCTGCCCCAGACCCAGCCCCAGCCCCAGCCCCAGCCCTGCCCCAGCCCCAGCCCACCCCCTGCCCCACCCCCGGCCCCAGCCCCGGCCCCAGCCCTAGCCCAGCCCTGCCCTGAGCCCAGACCCAGGCCTGGACCCAGCCCCAGCACTGCCCCAGTCTGGCCGCAACCCCAGCCCGAGCCCCAGCTCAGCCCCAGCCCCAGCCCCAACCCCAGCCCCAGCCCTGTCCCAGCCCCAGCCCAGCCCCAGCCCCAGCCCCTGCCCCGGCCCTTGCCCCAGCCCCAGTCCTGCCCCATCCCAGCCCCCAACCCCAGACCTGCCCCAGCCCTGCCCCAGACCTGCCCCAGCCCCCAGCCCAGCCCGAAATCAGCCCCAGGTGAGCCCCAGCCCCAGCCCCGGCTCCAACCCCCAGCCCAGCCCCAGCTCAGACCCAGCCCCAGCCCCAGCCCTGCCCCCAGCCATGCCCAGCCCCATCCCAATCCCTGCCCCCAGCCCAGCCCCAGCCCCAGCCCTGCCCCAGCACCAGCCTGGCCCCAGCCCAACACCAGCCCCGACCCCAGCCTTGCCCCAGCCCCCAGCCCAGCCCCAGATCAGCCCCAGGTGAGCCCCAGCCCCAGACCCGGTTCCAAACCCCAGCCCTGCCCTAGTCCCAGCCCAGCCTCCAGCCCCTAGCCCAGCCCTAGCTCAGCCCCACACAGCCCCAGCCCCAGCCCAGCCCCAGCCCTGCCCCAGCCCCAGCCCCAGCCCTGCCCCCAGACCTGCCCAGCCCCAACCCAATCCCTGCCCCCAGACCAGCCCCAGCCCCAGCCCTATCCCACACCTGCCCCAGCCTCGGGCCCAGCCCTGCCCCAGGCCCATTCCTGCTCCAGCCCAGCCCCACACTAACCCCAGCCCGGCCCCAGCCGCAGCCCTGCCCCAGCCCAGCCCCGCCCCCAACCTCAGTCCCAGCCCTGCACCCAGCCCAGGACCCAGCCCCGGCCCCAGCCCAGACCGCAGCCCAGCCCAGCCCCAGCCCAGCCCCAGCCCCAGCCCCAGCCCCAGCCCTGGCCCCAGCCCCAGCCCCAGCCCCAGCCCCAGCCCTACCCCAGCCCTGCCCCAGCCCCGACCCCAGCCTTGCCCCAGCCCCCAGCCCAGCCCCAGATCAGCCCCAGGTGAGCCCCGGCCCCAGCCCCGCCCCAGCCCCAGCCCCAGCCCTGCCCAAGCCCCAGCCCCAGCCCAGCCCCAGCCCAGCCCCTGCCCCAGCCCTGCCCCAGCCCCAGCCCCAGCCCTGTCCCCAGCTCGATTCCTGCCCTATTCCAGCGCCCATCCCCAGCCCTGCCCCTGCCCTGGACCCAGTCCAAGTCCCAGCCCTTTCCCAGTCTCCGCCCCAGCCCCAGCCCCAACCTCAGTCCCAGCCCTGCTCCCAGCCCTGCCCCAGCCTCGGGCCCAACCCTGTCCCAGGCCCAGCCCAGACCCCAGCCCCATCCTCTGCCCTGCCCCAGCCCTGGACCCTGTCCCATCCGCAGTCCCAGCCCCAGCCCTTTCCCAGTCCCCGCCCCAGCCCCAGCCTTAACTTCAGTCCCAGCCCTTTTCCCAGCCCCAGGCCTGCCCCATTCCAGTGCCCAGCCCCAGCCCTGCCGCAGCCCTGGACCCAGCCCCAGCCCCATACCTGCCCCAGCCCAGCCCCAGCCACAGCCCAGCCACAGCCCTGGACCCAGCCCCAGCCCCAGCCCCGGACCCAGCCCCAGCCCCAGCCCCAGCCCTGCCCCAGCCCCAGCCTCGGCTCCAGCCCGGCCCCAGCCCCCGCCCCAGCCCAGTTCTGGTCCTAGCCCAGGCCCAGTCCTGCCCCAGCCACAGCCCTAGCCCAGCCCTGCCCTCAGCCCAGTTCTAGCCCGGCCCCAGCCCTGTCCGGAGCCCCAGCCCCAGCCCAGCCCCACCCTCGACCCCAGCCCTGCCCCAGCCCAGCCCCAGCCCCAGCCCTGCCCCAGCCCAGCCACAGCCCTGTCCCCAGCCCCAGCCCTGGAACCAGCCCCACCCCCAGCCCTGCCCCAGCCCCAGCCCTGCCCTAGCCCAGCCCCAGCCCCAGCCCAGCCCCAGCCCTGGACACAGCCCCAGCCCAGACCCCAGCCCCAGCCCCAGCCGCAGCCTGGCCCCAGCCCTGCCCCACCCCCGGCCCCAGTCCCGGCCCAAGCCAAGCCCCACTCACGGCCCCAGCCCAGCCCCAGCCCCAGACCTGCCCCAGCCCTGAACCCAGCCCCAGCCCCAGCCCCAGCTCTGCCCCAGCCCTGCTCCAGCCCCAGCCCTGCCCCAGCCCTGCCTTAGCCCCAGCCTCGGCTCCAGCCCAGCCCCAGCCCATGACCCAGCCCTGCCCCAGTCGCCGCCCCAGCCGAGTCCTGGTCCCAGCACAGCCCCAGCCCCATCCCCACCCTTGGCCTCAGCCCAGCCCCAGCCCCAGCCCTACCCCAGTCCCCGCCCCAGCCCAGTCTTGGTCCCAGCCCAGCCCCAGCCGTGCCCCAGGCCAAGCCGCAGCCCAGCCCCAGCCCCAGTCCCGCCCCAGTCCCCACCCCAGCCCAGTCCTGGTCCCAGCCCAGCCGCAGCCCCAGCCCCACCCTCGGCCCCAGCCCTGCCCCAGCCCCAGCCCACCACCAGCCCAGCCCAGCCCCAGCCCAGCCCCAGCCCCAGCCCTGCCCAAGCCCAGCCCCAGCCACAGCCCAGCCCCAGCCCTGGACCCAGCCCCAGCCCCAGCCCACCCCCAGCCCCAGCCCCGGCCCCAGATCAGCCCCAGCCCCATCCCTTCTTCCAGCCCAGCCCCAGCTCCAGGCTAGCCCCAACCCTGCCCCACCCCCGGCCCCATCCCCGGCCCCAGTCCAGCCCTAGCCCAGCCCTGTCCCAGTCCCTGCCCCAGCCCCAGCTGCAGCGCAGCCCCAGCCCCAGCCCAGCCCCAGCCCTGTCCCCAGCCCTATCCCATCCCCGGTTCCAACCCCAGCCGGAGCCCAGCCCCACCTCAGCCCCAGCCCAGCCCCGGCCCCAGCCCTGCCCCAGCCATACCTCAGCCCCAGTCCAGACCCAGTCCTACTCCCAGCCTAGCCCTAGCCTCATCCCCAGCCCTGACCTCAGCTCAGCCCCAGCCCCAGCCCGGCCCCATCCCAGCCCCCATCTCCAGCTCTGCCCCAGCCCTGCCCCAGCCCCAGCCCTATCCCCAGCCCAGCCCTGCCGCAGCCCCAGCCCCAGCCCCACCCTCTGCCCCAGCCCAGCCCCAGCCCCAGCCCTACCCCAGCTCTGCCCCAGCAACCGGGCCCAGCCCTGCCCCAGGCCCAGCCCAGACCCCAGCCCAGCCCCACCCTCAGCTCCAGCCCAGCCCCAGCCCCAGCCCTGCCCCAGCCCAGCCACAGCCACAGCCCAGCCCCAGCCCCAGCCCAGCCCTAGCCCAGCCCTGCCCCAGCCCCAGCCCTAGCCCAGCCCAACCCTCAGCCCCAGCCCCAGCCCCAGCCCCAGCCCTGCCCAAGACTTGGTTCCAGCCCCAGCCCTGCCCCAAGCCCAGCCCCAGATCAGCCCAAGGCGAGCCCCAGCCCCAGCCCGGCCCCCAGCCCAGTCCTGCCCCAGCCCCAGCCCCAGCCCCAGCCATGCCCCAGCCCTGGCCCCAGCCCCAGCCGCAGCCCCACCCTCAGCCCCAGTCCAGCCCCAGCCCCACCCTCAGCCCCAGTCCAGCCCCAGCCCCAGCCCCTGCCCCAGCCCTGCCCCAGCCCCAGTCCTGCCCAAGCCTTGGTTCCAGCCCCAGCCAAAGTCCTGTCACCAGCCCCAGCCCTACCCCAGCCCACTCCTGCCCCAGCCCAGCCCCATCCCCAGTCCTGCCCCAGCCCTGCCCTCAGCCCAGCCCCAGGCCCTGCCCCAGCCCCCAATCCCAGCCCCAGCCCCCAGCCCCAGCCCCAGGCTCGGCCCCAGCCCAGCCCCAGCCCTGCCCTGCCCCCAGCCCAATCCCAGCCCAGCCCCAGCCCTATCCCCAGCCCAGTCGTGCCCCAGCCCCGGCCCAGCCGCAGCTCCAGCCCTACCCCAGCCCAGCCCCAGCCTCGGGCCCAGCCCTGTCCCAGGCCCAGCTCAGACCCCAGCCCAGCCCCAGCCC
Organism: Melanerpes formicivorus; assembly: GCF_026170545.1. Lineage (NCBI taxonomy): Eukaryota > Metazoa > Chordata > Aves > Piciformes > Picidae > Melanerpes > Melanerpes formicivorus. The sequence continues at coordinate 24,478 of NW_027142849.1, forward strand.
CTGCCCCAGACATGCCTCAGCCCCAGCCCTATCCCCAGCCCAGCCCCAGCCCTGCCCCAGCCCCAGCCCCAGCCTCGGCTCCAGCCGAGCGCTAGCCCAGCCCTGCCCCCAGCCCCAGCCCTGCTCTGCCACAGGCCCAGACCTAGGCCTGCCCTGCCCTCAGCCCAGCCCCAGCCCAGCCCCAGGCCTGCCCCAGCCTTAGCCCCTGCACCAGACCTTCCCCAGCCCCAGCCCTATCCCCAGCCCAATCGTGCCCTAGCCCCGGCCCCGCCACCAGCCCAGTCCTGCCCCAGCCCCAGCCCCAGCCCCATCCCTGCCACTGCCCCAGCCCTGGCCCCAGCCCCAGCCCCAGCCCCAGCCCCAGCCCAGCCCCAGCCCCAGCCCCAGCCCTACCCCAGCTCTGCCCCAGCAACCGGGCCCAGCCCTGCCCCAGGCCCAACCCAGACCCCAGCCCAGCCCCACCCTCAGCTCCAGCCCAGCCCCAGCCCCAGCCCTGCCCCAGCCCAGCCCCAGCCACAGCCCAGCCCCAGCCCAGCCCTAGCCCAGCCCTGCCCCACCCCCAGCCCTAGCCCAGCCCAAACCTCAGCCCCAGCCCCAGCCCTGCCCCGAACCCAGCCCCAGCCCTGCCCCAGTCTGGCCCCAACCCCAATCCCAGCCCCCAGCACAGCCCCAGCCTAGCCCGAGCCACCGCCCCATCCCTGCCCCAGCACTGACCCCAGCCCCAGCCCAGCCCAAACCCCAGCCCCAGCCCTGGCCCAGCCTTGCCCCAGCACCAGCCCCAGCCCCAGGCCCGGCCCCAGCCCCAGCCCTGCCCCAGCCCCAGCCCAGCCCCAACCCTGCCCCAGCCCCCAGCCCAGCCTCAGATCAGCCCCAGGTGAGCCCCAGCCCCAGCCCCGGCTCCAACCCCCAGCCCTGCCCCAGCCCCAGCCCAGCCTCCAGCCCCTAGCCCAGCCCCAGCTCAGCCCCAGCCCCAGCCCTGTCCCCAGCCCTGCCCAGCCCCATCCCAATCCCTGCCCCCAGCCCAGCCCCAGTCCCAGCCCTACCCCAGCCCTGCCCCAGTCCCATCCCTGCTCCAGCCCAACCCCACCCTAACCCCAGCCCGGCCCCAGCCCCAGCCCAGCCACAGCCCTGGACCCAGGTCCAGCCCAGCCCCAGCCCCAGCCCTGCCCCACCCCCAGCCCTATCCCAGTCCCAAACCTCAGCCCCAGCCCAGCCCTGCCCCGAACCCAGCCCCAGCCCTGCCCCAGTCTGGCCCCAACCCCAACCGCAGCCCCCAGCACAGCCCCAGCCTAGCCCGAGCCACCGCCCCATCCCCGCCCCAGCACTGACCCCAGCCCCAGCCCAGCCCAAACCCCAGCCCCAGCCCTGCCCCAGCCTTGCCCCAGCCCCAGCCCCAGTCCCAGGCCCGGCCCCGGCCCCAGCCCTGCCCCAGCCCCTAGCCCAGCCCCAGCTCAGCCCCAGCCTCAGCCCTGTCCCCAGCCCTGCCCAGCCCCATCCCAATCCCTGCCCCCAGCCCAGCCCCAGTCCCAGCCCTACCCCAGCCCTGCCCCAGGCCCATCCCTGCTCCAGCCCAACCCCACCCTAACCCCAGCCCGGCCCCAGCCCCAGCCCTGGACCCAGCCCCAGCCCAGCCCCAGCCCCAGCCCTGCCCCAGCCCAGCCACAGCCACCGCCCAGCCCCAGCCCTGGAACCAGCCCCTGCCCCAGCCCAGCCCCAGCCCCAGCCCTGCCCCAGCCCAGCCACAGCCACAGCCCAGCCCCAGCCCTGGACACAGCCCCATCCCCAGCCCAGCCCCAACCCTGGACACAGCCCCAGCCCCAGCCCCAGCCCATCCCAGCCCCCAGCCCAGCCCCAGCCATAGCCTGGCCCCAGCCCTGACCCAGCCCCCGCACTGACCCAGCCCCAGCCCTAGCCCAGCCCTGCTCTCAGCCCAGCCCCAGGCCTGGACCCAGCCCCAGCCCTGCCCCGAACCCAGCCCCAGCCCGGCCCAAACCCTGCCCCAGCTCCGGCCCTAGACCTGTCCACAGACCCGGGCCTGGCCCCAACCTCAGCCCTGCCGCAGCCCTGTCCCCAGCCCAGCTCCAGCCCAGCCCCAGCCCCAGCCCCAGCCCTGGACCCAGTCCCAGCCATAGTCCTGCCCCATCCCAGCCCCCAATCCCAGCCCCAACCCCAGCCCTTTCCTGAGACCTGCCCCAGCCCCAGCCCCATCCCCTGCCCTGTCCCCAGCCCCAGTCCTGCCCCATCCCAGCCCCCATCCCCTGCCCTGCCCCAGCCCTGGACCCAATCCCAGCCCCAGCCCTTTCCCAGTCCCCGCCCCAGCTTCAGCCCCAACCTCAGTCCCAGCCCTGCTCCCAACCCCGGCCCCAGCCCCAGCTCCAGCCCTAATCCAGCCCTGCCCCAGCCTCGGGCCCAGCCCTGTCCCAGACCCAGCCCTTTCCCAGACCCAGCCCCAGCCCCAACCCAGCCCCAGCCACAGCCCTGCCCCCAGCCCTGCCCAGCCCCAGCGCAGCCCCAGCCCTGCCCTACTGCAAGAAGGGGGCCGCTTATTCGACCAATTTGATCAGCGGATTCCAACTTTATTGAGCATCAGACACATCTTATATACAGTTTGCTATAATTATGCCCACTTGGCAACATACTATTGGCTGCTCTCTAAAAGGTTACATCATTGTTTTCACAACTCTGTGGAATTCTTCTATCCGGCCTAATTGCTCTCTTTCCCAGATCTCGCCTCCTCCTTATCTTGCTTGCCTCCCATCTCAGGGGCAGCTGGACTTCAGCATACCAAGCAATCAGCACTTTCTCACATCTCCTACTCTGCCACTATATTATCAACAGAGAATTCTTCAAGGCCTGAATTGCACAGGTGTTCCTGGGACCCATATCCCCTCTTGCTCAAAACAAACCCCAACAACAATTCCCCCGTTTTTCTTTTGTGCAAGTAAGGCCTTGGAAGTTATTCTTTGAACACTTTGCATAATACAATTATAAACAAGTTTAACAATAATCAAAATGAGTACAATGATACCTAAGAACCTTAAAACTTACTACTATAATTAACAAACATATTTACATTAAGTCTGGGTGTCCCTATCAGACACGTCTGAAAAAGTTCAATCAATTCATTATTACCTGTTATGTTGCACCTTTATTTTCTCTAGGATGGTCAAAAATCATAATTTGTTTAATGGTAGCAAGATTTCTTTAATCTGTAAAGGTAGATCTGGCCAGGCTCTAGCTTCACAGACAGAAAACTTGCAGGCAATCAGCAAGAGCAAAAGAGCTTCATTGCTTTGCCCAATATAAAATTACCCATAATAATGTGTTTTTGCTCATCCTAGTAATACTGATCTCTTATTGGTACCATTTGTTGATGTTTTCAATCGAAAATGAAAATGCATGTTGTGTTGTTATGAATTTTGATTTTCCCTCTAGGTGTGTAAAATTATAGCGAACTGGTGAGATAACATATAAATCCCTTCTCCCTACATTCAGTGTGGTAAGGGTCAAAGCATCCACTTTCACACATGCTCAATTGTGCAGGCTTCTTATCTGAAGAAAACAAATTCCTAGTTCTGAATGTTTATCTTTAAGACAGCTCCTTCTCAGCCGTGATGTCTCCAATTAACCAGACAGTGTCCTTGCAAGTCTGCAAGATAGGTTTCTTTCTCTTTACCCTCTAAACAGGCCTCACAAGATCCTGACCCTTAATCCCAGTGCACTCTAAGTCTTACAATTTTGACACAAATCACCAGTATATTCATCACAATTCCCCCCTTTTTTTGTTTTTTGTCACCATTGATTTGTGTTAAAATTTCCAGATACTTCAGAACCTTCTTAATTGGATCATAATTAAGTTCATCTGTTCTGATCACATTCTGATCATAATTCTCTACTTGTAACTCGTTGACATGAGCAATCTTACTTAAAGGTCTTAGTATTTTGTAACAACAATTGCAGAGTATTATGCATAGCAATATTACAATTATTCCAACAATATTACAAACAAATGTTTAAGCCAATTTAGATTTGGTAACCAGAAAGTTAATTTATCCCATATTTCTTTAAATCCACAAGAAGTATCACCTAAAGAAATCTGATGTAATATCTGATTGTGGTTTACAATCGCCTGTAAATCTGTTTCCACTCGTTTATCTAGATTAACATAACTATAACAACTTACATTTATGACTACACATACACCCCCTTCCTTAACATATAAAAAATCCAAAGCTAATCTATTCTGAGTAGACATTTTCGAGAGACTATTGATTTCAATTTGCTGCGCTTTTATTGCATCTGTGCTTGCATTTACTATGATTTCAACTGTAGCAGAAAAATTTACCATTGCTTTTTCAAGTTCAAGTCTTTTCTCTCCGGTCTGATCAAGATTCCACACACGGGAACGTGGTTTTTGATTTCGATTGGACTACTTATGTACAAATAGGGTTAGGATCAAAATTAGGCTCCACCAGTATATGTGAACTCTGCCTCCTCAGCCTGCTGGGGTGCAACCAGCAGCCGGGTGTATTTTCTTCTCGGCAGCAGTTACATTCTTCAGGAGCCCTACAGATTTTTTAACTTCTTAACCCACTTCAAAATTCCATTTGGAGTCTCTTCTCTACTTCCTTGGTTAGTTTGTTTACCATTTCCCATTGTGCTTTTGCTATTTCAATTCCTCTTCCTTCAAAATCTTATGTCTCTTACTTTTCCTTTTACTAATCCTTTTAATTATTCCTGAGATTTCCCAACTAAAATTTCTCTAGTCTTTATTTCCCACTTATGCCAATCCCTTTCAATAATTTTCCATGGGGATTTAAATCCTTTTTCTCACCACAAAATAGGTTTTCTGTATTTACCAGCCCAAACTGCCTATTTTCAAATTCACCATTCAGGACAAAATATTTTTTTGATTGATGCTTTTGACCCCAGATTATCATAACAGTTATTGTGATCGATGTTCGACTTCATGGGAAATGCTGTTTCCTCTCAGTCTTGGTTCTTCTGCACATTAGTGAAGGAATAGTTGTTAAAATTAATACCTATTTACTACAAACCTTAACTTATGCTAATACCAAAAAATCCTTAAAACCTTAAAAGACTGTTAAAATTAATCCATCAAATCAGTGTCTAAAAAGAAATAAAATTGTTACATTAACTAAAAAACACTTTCCAAAATTAAAAGCTGTTTATACATTCCTTAACTATATTACATGGAGCTCCTTTGAAATGCCTAGGCAGACAACTAAGAAGGTTCGAACCAAAAGAAAATCTTACAATTTGAACTCTTAACTAAGTGCATACACCTTACTGCAATTACTATGTGCTAAGTACTTATAAATACCAAATGCTTACTTATTCATTATGCTTATTAGAAAAACTTAACAAAACTCTAAATAACAAATCTCTGAAAGACGTTACAATCAGAAATGACAAAATGAGTACTGTTGCTTTAAATCAAAACAGAGTAGTGCGGCTAAAGCCGCTGCGGGGGAAAGGGGTGGGGGCTGCTGCCGTGGCAGCTGCTCCGCGGCTGCTGTCGGTGCTGTCGGTGTCGGTGGTGCGTCAGCCGGTACCACCTTGGTCGGAGCCGTCAGTATCCGCGGGGGCCAGCAGGGCTCGCGGGAGGAGTGCGGTGGCAGGAACGCTGTAACCGCGAGCCTCCAAGCGCTCCATTTTTTCTAAGAGGGGCCGTAAAGCAAAGTCGGCGCTGTTTGAATTCCTCGCTGCCGGTATTGTCTTCCGAATCCGAGCCGTCGCTGGCGATGTCAGAGGAAGGTTCCCCGCTGTGTGCAAACGGCAGTGGTGACGGCTGGTAAACGCGGTGTGGTCGCCGCAAGATGTATCGGGGGCAGCCCCGGTCGATCGGTCGACAGTTCTCAGACACATCTTTCAGCTGCAACTCAGATACACCTGGCGCTGCGTCTCGTCCTGACAAAGTTGCTCTAACTGCAGCAGCCATTCGCTGTTTCAGTTCGTAGGTTTTAACACAGTTCATGCATTCTCGCCACGACTTTTGCAGCTTTATAGCAGTTTTATCACCATCTATAACCAAGTCCCACAACTTGTTCCTGCATTCTCTCCAACAAGCTTCATCAAAATAACTATCTCCGCTAGGGAAATGCCCTAAAGCGGATCTATGGGCCAAAAGTCCAGGCATTACTTTAGACGATATCTCCGCCTTACGCTTTTCGATGACACTGTATTTCGTCTGATGACTGCTTATAGGGTCGGCCTTGCCCTTTCGAGTTTGTGCGCAAAGGTACTAAGGCTGCCATAACCTGTTGACTATGCTCAAGCTGTTTTGTCATTGTCATTGACAACACCTCAGCCTGTTTTTGTAATCCCTTATCAATCACCTCCGTCAACATGGCCATCGGATTGCTTGGCAAGTCCTGAGCCCTCTGCAACAATTCGGCTACCGTCCATCTAGGATCTGCTGATGTAATAAGCTGCTGCGTCTGCTGGTTCCCATTCTGCATTAAACACTGCCTTAAAATTGCCTCTCGGATACCTTCTCCTACACTTGCTGCTCTAAGTGCGGCAAGCAACTTATCCACAAATTCACCAAGAGGTTCCTGTCTACCTTGCTTAATTCCCATATAGTGAGGATTTGCATTTCCATCCTTCTGCTTGTCAAAAGCCCTCCTTACTATCTGGGCTGATGCTTGCAAAACAGGCGGCTGTAAAAGTGCCTGTAACTCTGGTCTCTCATTCTGTCCCGTTCCACACAACTGATCTACTGTTACACCAAATAATGGATCGTTTTGCTGTCTTTGTACTCCAGCTGATTGTCTAGCTAGGTGTTCCCACTCATTCAAAAATGTCATAAATTGAGATGCTGTTAGGATTAGCTTCATAACATTATAAGAATCTCTAGGTAACATATTATAGTTCATATAAATAAAATCAATCATCTGTCTAGCTGGTTCAGATTGAACCCCAAATTGACTCGCAGTCTGTCTTAATTGAGATAACAATTTCCATGGCAATTGGGTTACATCAGCCTGGACAACATTTTGCTCCCCAGGGACCTGTGTATACATTACTGGAAAAGCTTGATGTGAAGCAGCCAGCCGGCTAAGCCCTTCCTGATCTCCTTCGGCATTTAAGTGTTCTGCAACCTTTCGCCAATACTCTGAGTGCTTTCTTGCATGATCTTTAACACCACCTCCAGGATCTATCGCCCTGTTTGTCTTCTCTCCCTCACCTACTTTCTTCTCCTGTACAATTTGCTCAGCTAAAAGAGACGGGGAAGGCTCCTCAGCAGAGTCCTGTGTTACAGATTGTAATTCGACTCTGCCACCTAGTCCTTTTACACACGCAGCCTTCTCCTTTCTTAAATAATCCTGAACCTCTTCTGACAAAGGCAACCCAGCATGTGTAACACTTGCTCCATTTGGGTCCGTATAATCTAATCATACCCTGGCTTGATAAGCTGCCATTTGCTCAGCACGATGCTGATCCAATGCTGTCATAACCATCTTCCACCATTTTCCACACTCCTTTGCTCGTTTTTCATCATGTAAGCCATGCAGCCACAAGTCTTGTCCAGACTTTTTCCACTGCAATCTTTCAAACACCTCATTTGGGTCCTTAAAATATCCTAACTCTCCTGCATAGCTTAACAGCGGCACCAACTCCTTTGTAAAATTTAACTTACACTGTCGCTTTTCTAACAAGCATTTAAATAAATCATACGCTGCCTGCCTATCCATATCCGTATTTAAACGTTAATACCTGTGCGCACAGTCCTCGTTTAAGCAGTTTCCGGCTCTACAGCGTCTTCGGCTTCAAGGCTGTCTTCCCTTTTCTTGCAGCCTCCGGTACTGCTATCCCGGGCCGGCCGTCTTCTTGCCTCCCGGCTTACTGCGAATCTCTCAACGTCCCGAAGAACTTCTTAAACCCTAACGTTTGTCTTCATTAGGGTCCCGTGTTCGAGCGCCACTTACTGCAAGAAGGGGTCGCTTTAACGACCAATTTGATCAGCGGATTCCAACTTTATTGAGCATCAGACACATCTTATATACAGTTTGCTATAATTATGCCCACTTGGCAACATACTATTGGTTGCTCTCTAACAGGTTACATCATTGTTTTCACAACTCTGTGGAATTCTTCTATCCGGCCTAATTGCTCTCTTTCCCAGATCTCGCCTCCTCCTTATCTTGCTTGCCTCCCTTCTCAGGGGCAGCTGGACTTCAGCATACCAGGCAATCAACACTTTCCCACATCTCCTACTCCACTGCTATATTATCAACAGAGAATTCTTCAAGGCCTGAATTGCACAGGTGTTCCTGGGACCCATGTCCCCTCTTGCCCGACAACACCCTCCCTCACTGGCTCATTCACCTGCTGCATTAGGAAGTTATCTTCCATGCACTCCAAGAACCGGGACCGGTGTGCTTGAGCCCAAAGGCACTCCATTCTAGTTTCCTTTCCAAGCTTTTCATGGCGGCAGGACCTCGGCAATCAGTGGGGACTGAAGTCCAACATAAGCAGGCAGGTGTGCAGGCAACTGGCTGCAGAGAGTGCTGGAGCCTGGCACCTGAAATGGAGAGCAGTGGAGACACCACCTGCACTAGGTGTGAGCAGATCGACTACCTGCTTAACCTAGTGGCTGAACTGAAGAAGGAAGTTGCTAGACTTAGGACTGTAAGGGAATGTGAAAGGGAGTTGGATTTGAGTAACCAGGCTCTGCAGGCTCCCCTAGAAGAGGCAGGTGACCCAAAAAGCAGCAGGGAATGGACCAGCCTGCCCCCCACATCAGGATTGTTCCCTCAAAAAAAAAGAGGAGAGTTACTGTTATTGGTGATTCCCTCCTGAGGGGAACAGGGAGGCCCATATGTCAGCTGGATTCTTCCCACAGGGAAGTCTGCTGCCACCCTAGGGCCCGGGGCAGGGATTGTTACCAGAAGGCTGCCGAGTCTGGTACAGTCCTCTGATTACTATTCCTTGACAGTTATTCCGGCAGGGAGTGATGATGTTGAAACCAGAGGGCCAAAGGCAATCATAAAGGACTTCAAGGCTCTGGGAGAACTGGTTGAGGGGGTAGGGGCACAGGTAATTTTTTCATCAATACCCTTAGTTGCAGGAAGGAATACTGAAAGGAGCAGGTCAGCACTGTAATTAACAAGTGGCTCAGAGGCTGGTGCCACCAACAGAATTTTGGGGTTTTGATCTTGGGGAACTTTCTATGGCGCCAGGTCTGCTACCAACAGATGGAGTAAATCCATCCCAGAGGGGGAGAAAGCTCCTAGCACACCTTCTTTGCTCAATTCTCAATAGCAGGATAGGTTGTCTGCAGGACAACTGGCCTCCTGAGCTGGCAGATGGAATCAGGGAGCAGTGTAGTTCCCCTGTGATCCAGGAGGAAGACCTGTCAGCCTGACCTCAGTGCCAGGGAGCATCACTAAGGAGAAAGGCATCAAGCAGCAGGACAGCTCACCTCACAGTTCCAACAGCTGTCAGGTGGGATGTGCAGGATGATTGGGAAGTCCTTCAAACACCACTTTTTGTTAGCTAATGACCCAAACTGTGTTTGTCCTGGCACCTCATGTCAGCCTTGGGTTCTTACCCCAGAGCCCACCACCAGTGCTTGCTCTAAAGTGGGCAGTGCTGGCAACAGAGCCTCTGAATGCAGCTGGCTGGTTCCCAAACAGGCTCTGAAAGGGAGAAAACCAGCAGAACCAGAGCCAACCACAGCTTTGACCACACAACACAAGCTCCCAGCAGTGGGGGCTTAGGTGCCAGCCACATGCCCATGGACACAGAAAGTACCTCTGGAAAGAAGGATCCTTGTTGGACTCCACCTTAAAGGTCTTTTCCAACCAAAATCAGTGTTGTGGCCAGCAGGACCAAGGTCCACCTGGGCTGGGCCCTGCTGAGGCTACAGCTCCACTCCTGGGATCGATTTTGGGCCCCTCACTCCAAGAAGGACACTAAGGAGCTGGAGTAGGTCCACAGCAGGACAATGAAGCTGCTGAAGGGTCTAGAGCACAGGTCTTGTGAGGAGCAGCTGAGGGCCCTGGGCTTCTCCAACCTGGAGAAAGGGAGGCTGAGGGGAGACTTTCTGGCTCTCTACAACTCCATGAAAGAAGCTTGGAGTTTGGAGCAAGGTGGGGGTTGGCCTCTGCTCCCAAGGCACAAGTGACACAACAAGAGGCAATGGCTTCAAGTTGCACCAGGGCAGGTTTAGACTGGAGATGATGAACAATTTCTTCTCCTTGAGAGTTGCCAAGGCCTGGCCCAGGCTGCCCAGGGCAGTGGTGCAGGCCCCATCCCTGGAGGCCTTCCAAAGCCAAGGAGATGTGGTGCTGAGGGATGTGGCTCCCAAACAGGCTCATCACAGTCAGTATCACAGTATCAGTCAGGGTTGGAAGGGACCCCAAGGGTCATCCAGCTCCAACCCCCCTGCCATGGGCAGGGACACCCCACACTAGATCAGCCTGGCCAGAGCCTCATCCAGCCTGGGCTTAAACACCTCCAGGGACAGGGCCCCAACCACCTCCCTGCACAACCCATTCCAGGGCTTCACCACTCTCATGGGGAAGAACTTCCTCCTCCCCTCCAGCCTGAATCTCCCCACCTCCAGCTTCATTCCATCCCCCCTAGTCCTATCACTGCCTGAGATCCTGAGCAGTCCCTCCCCAGCCTTCCTGTAGCCCCCTTCAGATCCTGGAAGGCCACAATGAGGTCACCTGGGAGCCTTCTCTCCTCCAGACTGAACAGCCCAAACTCCTTCAGTCTGTCCTCACAGGAGAGGTGCTCCAGCCCTCTGCTCATCCTCCTGGCCCTGCTCTGGACACCTTCCAGCACCTCCACATCCCTCTTGCCATAAGGGCTCCAGAACTGGAGGCAGGACTCCAGGTGGGGTCTCCCCAGAGCTGAGCAGAGGGGGAGAATCACCTCCCTTGCCCTGCTGGCCACACTTCTGCTGCAGCCCAGGAGCTGATTGGCTTTGTGGGCTGCAAGTGCACACTGAGAGCTCCTGCTGAGCTTCTTGTCCACCTGGACGAGACCTCACTATCAGTGACTGTGTTGGCAACAGCAGCACTCCGTGTGTGGTCCCTGCCACCCCCCGCGGGCTGCCAGTGAGAGAATAACCACGCCGCGCCCGATCAGCGGCAGAGACCTCCTTTGTTGTGATGCAAAACAAGGCACAGTTTTGACCATTCCACGTCCCTTCGGGGATCACAGAGATCACGGTAAGCCAGGAAACAAAGAATCGCGCTCTCAGCGCGCCACAGGAGATGCCCTTCCGCCCTTCCTGCCGCACAGATCGGTGCTGCCCGAAACAAGCATGGCGCCACAAGAGATGCCCTTCCACCCTTCCGCCCTTCCTGCCGCACAGATCGGTACTGCCCGAAACAAGCATGGCGCCACCCGCGCGCTGTCATACGTCACTTCCGTCTTTCCTCAAGAGAGCTGGGTGAAGCCCAGAAAAACCGCGTCGGTGACTGTCGCGCCGTCAACGTCACTTCCGCCCTTGCTGCCAGTCCCCCCGCTGCCCCTCCCGCATGCCCCGCAGCCGTCCTCCCACCCGCCGTGCGCGAGTGGCCCCGGCCCGCGGGGAGCGGCTGCGCTCCGCCTCGTTTGCTGCTGGTCGCTGCGGACCTGCACAGGAGGCTGCAGCCGCCGGGTCGCACAGCCGGGACCCGCCATGGCCCTAGCCGCGCTCCATGGAGTGGCCTCTCGTCTACCTCGCTACGTGGAGAGGGAAGCAGCAACCGGACGTGCCGGGGCCGCTGCCGTTTGCTGCTCCTGCCCCACAGAACCATGGAAGCGTTTGGGTTGGAGAAGCCCTTTGGGAGCATCGAGCCCAGCCATTCTCCAGCTGTGCCACGGCTGGGGCTGCCCCATGGCCCTCAGCGCCGCAGCTCTGTGGCTTTGAAGCCCCTGCAGGGCTGGGGATGCAGTCGCTGCCGTGGGGAGCCTGTAGCAGTCTGAGAAGCCTCCCAGGTGTGAAGAATGGAGCCGTAATTCCTGTCAATTAGGTGATTCCGATTACAGCAAAAGCGGGAGCAGGAGTGGGGAAACCAGGGATCAGAGGCTGGGACCTGACATCTGTGTAGACTTTATTATAATCAGCTGTTTATGATTGATGTGCTTTGGAGTAACATTTTAGGTTTTAGTATAACCTGTTGTTTATTAATTTGGTTTAATATACGTACAGAAAGGCCTTAGTGAAATGTTTGGAACTAACAGCTGGAATACTATGAAACAGTAAGTTGCTTAAGGATGGGAAAGGAAGAGAGATTGCTACAGAAGATGAGGACGCAAGAGACGATTGTGAGAATCACAGGATCCTACTGTGAGAAGTGACAGAGCCGACTAAAGCAGGCTGCATACAGTTTTCATTCAAAAAGAGCAATTTTGAAACAGCAAGAGACATGTAAACCAGCGCTGGGCGCTCAGTATACACTAAGGACTTTCTAACTACCCTTTAAATGTTCTGTCCTCAACACACATGCATGTAAAGGTGGGGTTATTTAAATAGTTTGTTCTTCTGGGGGTCTTTCAATGATGTAATCCTCTGGTCGGCACAGCCGGTGGGTTGTGTGCCGAGTCCTCGTGAATGTGTCTTTTTAGCTCTCTTGTCACAACCAAGGTCCTTCCCAGGGATGGGCTGCACACAGGTTCTGATGATTCTCACAACTGTCCCTTGTGTTCACGTTTTCTGTAGCCATCTCTCCTCCTTTCTCCTCCTTGAACAGCTTATGATTTCATAAGACTTCAACTGTTAGCTGTTAATTCCTGACAGTTCACTGGGGCATTAGTATACATACATTAATAAACAACAGGTTATAATAAAACCTACACTCTTACTCTATACTAAACCAAGTCAAATCAATCATAAACAGCTGATTATAACAAAGTCTACAAAGAATCTCACTCTAGTTCCATATGTCAGTTCCCAGTGTCTGATCCCTTGTTTCCCCATTCATGCTCCTGCTTTTGCTTTAATCAACAATCATCTGTCACAGTATCACAGTGTAACTAAGGTTGGAAGAGACCCCGAGAATCATCGAGTCCAAGCTGTCACCACAGACCTCATGACTAGACCGTGGCACTAAGTGCCACATCCAATCCCCTCTTGAACACCTCCAGGGATGGGGACTCCACCACCTCCCTGGGCAGCACATTCCAATGATGAACGACTCGCTCGGTGAAGAACTTTCTCCTCACTTTGAGTCTAAACCTCCCCTGGCGCAGCTTGAGACTCTGTCCTCTTGTTCTGGTGCTGGTTGCCTGGGAGAAGAGACCAACCCCCTCCTGGCTACAACCACCTTTCAGGTAGTTGTAGATGGCAGTGAGGTCACCCCTGAGCCTCCTGTTCTCCAGGCTAAGCAACCCCAGCTCCCTCAGCCTCTCCTCACAGGGCTGTGCCCCAGACCCCTCCCCAGCTTTGTTGCCCTTCTCTGGACACGCTCAAGTGTTTCGATGTCCTTAAACTGAGGGGCCCAGAACTGGACACAGGGCTCAAGGTGTGGCCTAACCAATGCAGAGTCCAGGGCACAATGACTTCCCTGCTCCTGCTGGCCACACTGTTCCTAATACAGGCCAGGATGCTATTGGCCCTCTTGGCCACCTGGGCACACTGCAGGCTCATGTTTAGGCAGCTGTCAATCAGCACCCCCAGGTCCCTCTCTGTTTGGCAGCTCTCAGCCACTCTGACCCCAGCCTGTAACTCTGCATGGGGTTGTTGTGGCCAAAGTGCAGCCCCTGGCACTTGGAGTTGTTAATCTAATTGACACAAATTATCGTTCCATTTGTCACACTACGTGCAACCCATCCCTGGGAAGGAGGTTGGTTGTAACAACAGCGCTAAAAAGATACAGCCACAAGGACTCAGCACACAACCCACCAGCTGTGCTGACCAGGAGATGACATCATTGAAAAATCAGCAGAAGGATGAACTAATTCAACTAACCCCACCTTCCCATGCACGTGTATCAGGAGTAGAATATTTAAAGGGGAGTTGGACTGTGTTTGGTGTGCATTCATTGCACCCAGTGGTGTTTGCATGTCTCTTACTGCCTTAAAATTGCTCTTTAAAACTCTATTCAATCGACTTTAATTGGCTTTGTCTTTAATAACACAGGGAAGAAGTTTGCTCTGATGTTTAACCTTGGGGCTGTTTCCTCTCCTGTCACTTTTTGCTTGTCCCTTGGGAGAAGAGCCCAACCCCCAGCTGGCTGCAAGCTCCTTTTGGGGTGTTGCAGAATGCCACGGGCTCCTCTCAGCCTGGGCACCCTCTGCCCCAGCACCCTCATGGGCAAGCTCAGGAGGTGGAGGTGAGAGGAATGGGCAGTGGGGTGGGTTGAAAACTGCCTGAAACATAAAGGCAGAGTGCAGAGGGTTGCGTTCAGTGGCACAGAGTTCAGCTGGAGGTCTGTAAGCAGTGGTGGTCCCGAGGGGTTGGTGCTGGGTCCAGTCCTGTTCAACACCTTTGTCAGTGACCTGGATGAGGGGATTGAGCGGGCTCTAAGCCATTTGTGGTGCTGGTACAAAGCTGCTGAGCCTGCTGTGGTGTGGGTCCTGGGGCCTTGTGTCCCACCAGGTGACAACAGCACAGAGCCTTGTCCAGCCCTGTGACTCCAGTGGGAGCACATGGAGTGCTCTCTGTCCAGCCTGCTGTTTGCCAGCTGGTCTTCCAGTCTGGAAAGAAAGAAAGGTGGTGCCAGGGCAGGTCATGGTCATTCTTTCCTGCAGCTGAGTCACTCAGAGCAGAGATCCCTCTGCAGGTGCCACCTGTAGGTCCTGGCACTGCTCTGGAGCCTGCTCCCCACCCTCGGCAGAGCAAGGGCTGTGCTCCACCTCAATCCATCAGAGCTCACCAGCAGCTCAGTGTCTTTAAGGAGGTGTGAGGATGGAGGCCACAGGAGCATGACCAAGGTTGGCTCTTCTGCTTAGGTCCTGGATGAGCTGGGCCTGGGTCCCTCAGGGTCCCCCATTCCCCCCACTGTTGTCTGCTCTGTGGTTCACTGCCCAGCCAAGCAGGAGGTGCCTGCAGAAGTTCTCCAGCACTTTGTGCTCCTGCCAGAAGCTGCCACAGTGCCAGAAGAGGAGGAGGCTCCTGAAAGTGTTATGGATGTCCCCACTGTGCCCACAGTGAAGGTGCCAGGGCAGGGGCCAGGCTGGATGAGTCAAGAGGGCAGGTAGGATGGAAAAGGGTGACAGTAGCAGGGCAGTGAAGATGTGACAGGGCCCAAGCCTGCAGAGATCCCTTCTGGCTGTCCAGAAGAGAGAGCTCTGCTTGAGACACAGGGACAGCCTGAGAGGAGAGGCAAAGCCTCAGCAGAAGCCTGCCCTGCCCCTCAACCCTTCAGCTGGGAGGTGCAGAGATGGAGAGGAGCTGGCACTGAGTGCTGAAAGCCCTGTCCTGAGCTGATCCCCAGCAATGTGGGCAGCAGGTCAAGGGAGAGGATTCTGCCCCTGTGCTCCTCTGCTGAGACCTCCCCTGCAGTGCTGGCTCTCAGGGCAGGTCTCAGCTGTCTTTCTGTTGTAGTTTGGGCTGGGTGTCCTCTGCTACAGGGGTGTTTCCTGTGTCCAGAAGTCCAGCCCAGTGGGTGGACACAGGAAATTAGGTTATTTCCTACCATGATCCCTTGCACCACTATAAGTTTCACGGCGGGGTCTGGCACTTCCTCTTTCCTTCCTCCTCGCCACCCGGTAACTGGGGGAGAGATCTCCCAGCCATGGGCCTGGCTAGGCCCAAGGCCACGGGGGGATGGGCAGTCTCAGATCTGGCCAGCTGAGACTAGCCTAGCAGTAGGGGGGGGGAAGGAGGAGCCCTGGGGGTTTTGGGTGCACCCTCAGGTGGGTCTGTTTTGGGGTTCTTCTTGTCACTGTGTTTCTAGTTCTCTGCACGCGCTCACTGTTCTATTTAAACTTTCCATCGCTTTTGCAATCCGTTTGTCTGAGTTGTCTTTTCTGCGCGTGGCGGGGAGGGGGTTTGCCCCAACCCGTTACATTTTGGCGCCCCACGTTGGGCGCCAAGAAGAAAAATAAATGTCGCAGGGTTGGAAAGGTAAGGCCAAAAAGCCTCCTCCCTCCCCCCTGTAAAGTAAAGGGAAGGGAAAATTGAAGGGAAAGGGAAAAAAAACCTCACAGCTGAATTAGCAAAGCAATGGGTGCTGTATATTTACAAAAGCAATACAGGATACGCAGGGGAATTTACAGAATTTACGATATTTACAATATATACAAAAATATACAACAAAGTAGCACAGAAATGAGAGTTCCCCCCTCTGCTGAGGGGGTTCCCCACCTCCGCTCCCCCCTCTCTTCCCCCTTTCCCCAGAGCGGGTTAGAAAGAGAGAGAAAGAGAAAAAAGTTCGAAGCAGTTATGTGTTAATTGGAAAGCAGTTAATACAGGCCTTGCAGTCTATCAGTCTTCAAGGTCAAGCCTTGGCCGAAAGCCCAGAAACAGCTGCTGCTGCTGAAGGAGGGGAAAACATAACTGAACTGGAAAAGTGCAGGAAAGCCCAAGATACCCTGCTGCACTCCCAGTTCAGAAGGTGCTTCCTCCCAGTATACCAATGAAATTAGTTTAGATCCGTCTTTTTCGTTTACCAACGTCCGACCACCATATTCCCTTTCTTAAGGGGACAGCCTCAACCAGTCACACTTTCCCTTTGCTCTCTCCCTTTGGGGTGAAGACCTCAGAGGAGCAGGGCACCCCAGCCAGAGGCCATTGGAGAAGGGAGAAAGGCAGCAGCAGCCAGGAGGCTGTGAGGGGAAAGCAGAGCTCTGGCTGTGGCAGAAGAGATCTCCAGGGGCCAGCCACAGGATCCCCCAGAGGTTCCTCTGAGGGGGGCCAAAGCCACGTGGACACCCTGCCCCTCCCCCCCCCCCCCCCCGAGAGATGTGGCAAGTGAGCTGTGAGGGAGGAGGGATCCCTCTGCTTCATGGCCAGCTTGCCAAGGAGGTTTCCCACCCCAGCTGCACCATGGCAACCCCCCCAGCTCCTCCTGCTCTCCTTTGCTGTCAGCAGTGCCTGGAGGTTCCTCTTTCCCTGCCAGGCTCAGCAGCTACCGCTGGGTAGTGCCTGCCCAGGGCCAGGTGGTGCTGCAGGTCCACTTCAGCTCCGCGCTGCTGGGCAGCTTTGAGCAGAGGCTGCACTTCGAGCTGCTGGGCACCAAGCGACCCTACCAGCTGCACTGCAGGGGCACCTGCCTGTACCCCACCATCAGCCAGGAGCCAGGGTGAGGCTGGCCCCTGGGGCCGTCCCGCTCTGCTGCCCCTGAGCTCAGAGCTGAGACTCTGCCCCTTGTGCCCCTGGAACCTGCCTGAGCCCCCCAGCATCTCTTGCTGTGCCTGGGGCTGGGCAGCAGTGCTGTGCCTCAGCCAGCACTAAGAGTCTGGGCTTTGTGAGCAGGGTTTGTGCTCAGAGGATCTCACAGCTCTGCCTTCCCTTCTCTCTGTGCCAGGGAGGTGTTTCCTGGCTGCAGGCAGAGCAGGGCAGCTGATGCCATCCTCTCCAAGCAGTATGTCCTGAGAACAGGGGGGTTCCACTTGGGGCTGCTGCTGTGTGCCAAGGCAAGAGGCAGGTAGGTGCTGCCCAGCCCCCAGCTGTGCTGCTTGCAGGACCTTGTACTATCAGGAGCATGCACCCAGGGGCACGATTCAGGGCAGGCCCGGGCAGAGAGCTGGGAGTTTGGTGGCTTTGGAGTAGCACAGCTGTGGGAACTTGAGCACCTAGCAGGCGCAGGAGTGCTGGGGGAGCTGGGGGGTATGGAGCTGATCTTCCTGCCCCCTGGGGGCTTTGGTGGCCAGAGCCATGTGTTGCTTGCAGCCTGAAGGCAGCTTGGGGTCACTTGTCAGCCCCCACCTCGGCTTCAGCAGCTTTGTGCTGTTTGTTTCAAGTGCTGGGAGCTCTGTGGGTCAGCCTGAAGGAGCAAAGGAAGTTTTTCTGCTGAGGGATTGGAAACCCACTGTGAAATGTGCAGTGTCAGCAAGACTTGCTGGTTGGAGCTTTTGTTGGGGGACAAGCACCTGCAGAGCAGGGCAAATGGGATTCCCATCTCCCTGATCCTCACTGCTGGATCAACTCTGGCCTCAAAATGCTGTCTCTGTAGCTGCTGGCATCTTTCTCTTGTCCACTTCCCTCTTGCTCTTCTTGCAGTATTAGCAATGAAGCTTTGTCTCCAGGGCAGCTCTGGAGAGCTGGTGGCATTTTGACCCCCCATGGAAGCTAAATCCAAAGAGTTTAAAAAGCAAAAGAGGATTTGGCCAGGCTGAGGCATTGCCTTTGTTTGAGCCTTTCCCCCCAGACTCTGCCCCACCCCTGAGCCCAGAGGTGTTTGTTCCCTCTGGCATGCCTCTGGGGAAGGAGTCCTTTCAGTTTTCATCCCTCAGCCTCAGGCTCCCCCAGGAGCTGGGCCCAGGCAGTCTCCTGGCTGCTTTGGAAGAGAGAAGCTGAGCTCTTTCACAGCTTTTCTGGGAAGCCTGCAGGGAGGGAAAGGCAGCAGAGGAGGGGAGGAATCCAGGTGCCTGCTGTGCTTCTGTTTTGCCAGGCACCTTTGAGTTCCTGGTTTGTAGAAGGCCTCTTGAAGTGGCCTGTGCACACCTCTGGGTTGGAGACAGCAAGTGTGGGCTGGGCATCCAAGGAAGCAGGGAATGAACACAGGCAGCATGCAAGGTGTCCCACATCAGCCTTTCTCTTAGGCTGCTTGATAGAGCCCCCCTGCAGCCTTTGCCCCTTCTGTGGACAGCTCCAAGGCTGTGCTCCAGGCTGGCAACTGTGAGCAGATCTCCATCAGCCCCTGGGAGGCAGAGCTGCACTTCCCCTTGGAGCAGGGTGGCAGCAGGGGCACCTTCCTCTTGGAGCCTGCCAGCATACAGCTGGGACCTAAGGAGAAGCAGGTAGGGGTCAGGCAGGTGGGCCAGGGAGCAGCAGCAGAGCCCAGGAGCTGCCCCTCCTGCTCACTGAATGTTCTTCTGTGTTTCTCTTTGTGGGGCTGGGGCCAGGAGCTGAGCATCTGGGCATACCCCACTTCACCTGGCCTGGTGGAAGACAGCCTCATCTGCTGCATCAAGGGCAACCCAGAGCCAGTGGTCTCACACCTGTGCTGCCAAGGGGTGCAGGTGAAGCTGGGGGTCAGCCCCAGGCAGCTGCATTTCAACAGGGTGCTTCTGCACAGGTCAGTCAGGCCAGGGGCACTCTGCTGGGGGTGGCTCTGCTGCAGCTTCCCTTTCCTCAGCTTGGAGGCTGGGCCAGCAGCCCTCTTGCTCCCAGCACTTGCCAGCCTCTTGCTCACTGTTCCTTGATGCCTTGGGTGTCCCATGGCAACCCCCAGCTCTAGCCCCCCAGCAGTGGGTGCCCTGATGGCATTTGCTTCTCCTCTGCTGGTGCAGGGAGAGTGGAGTAGCTCCTCTGGATCTGCCTCCTGTTGGATCCCCTTCTGCCACCAAGCTCTCCCTAGGGGCCTCCCCTCTCAGGCTGGTGGCAAAGAGCAAAGCCCGAAGGGTGGTTTCAGCCCCGTGGGGAGGGCTGCTCGCCGCGGCAGGGCTGCCGCTGTGCCCCTCAGCAGCTGGCACTGAGCCTTGGTGTCTCCGCAGCGAGCACAGCAGGAGCCTGCTGCTGCGGAACAGCTGCCCCCTGCCAGTGGCCTGGAGGCTCAGCGGGCTGGAGAGCCTCGGCGAGGGCTTCTCGGTGTCGCAGAGGCAGGGCACGGTCGGGCCCCGCTCGGAGCTGGCCGTGCAGCTGTGCTTCAGGAGCACCAAGGCTCTCGGCGTGGAGAAGAAGATCCGCTTGGAGGTGAGGGGACAGGGCCCTGCCTGGCAGAGCTGGGCAGAGTGCTGTGGGCCCTGGGGGATGGAGGCTGTGTCTGAAGGCAAAGAGGGCCAAAGGATGAGCCCTGAGGAGATTCCTTTGAGCCCACATTGTCTGGGCCCTTAGCACCAAGGGACCCTCACTGAAGGATGCTGCTTATGAATACCTCAGTGCTGAGCAGGAGCTGAGGGTGGGGGGCAAGAAGCTGGAGCCAGGCAGTGGTGCCAGCACAGAACAAGGGGGAAGAGGCAGGAACTGGAAGCCAGGAGGCTCCAACATCTTTGGTGTGAGGGTGCTGGAGCCCTGGAGCAGGTTGCCCAGAGAGGTTGTGGAGTCTCCTCCTCTGGCTATTAAGGCTTTGTTCCCTGGGGTTTAGAGGCTGCATTGCAGTGAGGCTGCTGCCTGCTAAGAGAGAGTTGGCTGTCATTGCCACCTGCTCTGGGACACCTCAGGACTCTTGTGGGTGTTTGTACATCACACTGCCTCCCAGGCTGGGTAAAGACAGCTGCTAGAGACAAGGACTCCTCTTGTTTAGCAGGAACACTGAGGAGAATGACTTTAGGGTTTGCTTCTTGCTGCCTCAGGTTTCAGCTGCAGAGAATGTCCAGGGTGTTGTTCAGGTGGAGAACATTGAAGTTGTGGCTGAGGCCTACGAAGTTGCTCTGAACATCACCCTGCCTGAAGGTCAGTGGCTGGCCCCAGAGCAAAGGAGTTCAGATGCATTGCACTGCTGGGGCAAGTGGGGGATGGGATGGGATGGGAGGGGATGGGATGGGATGGGATGGGATGGGATGGGATGGGATGGGATGGGGTGGGACAGCAATGCAGGCCTGGCGTGGATCCATGGCACAGGTCTCTTGCCAGCTGTGTGGAGTAAAGCACTGTCAGGTCACACAGTGCCTTGCCTCTCTCACACCTTGAAGTGTGCTCCTTTGAAACACCAGGGGTGGGAACAAGCAGCTGGCAGTTCCTGAAGGCTCAGTACAGCACATCAAGTGGTTGATCTGTGCTTGGAAGCAAGGAGGTAGAGGCTGAGCTCCTTGGCTGCTAAGCCCTACAGATCCTCTCAGAGTAAGAAGAGCAAAGGGCAGCAAAGCAGCCAGAGAAACCTTGCAAGGCTGGAGACTTGCTGAGCAGAGCTTTGTCCCACCTGAGCTCTCCCAGTCTCTGTCTCCTGACTGGGTGCAGCCTGCAGCAGCTCCAGCATCCTCCCCATCCCTTCCCTCGCTCTGGGGGTGTCCTGCAGGTGCAGATGGCTGTGTGAACTTTGGAGTCCTGAAGGTCCTGGGGAGTGCCAAGCAAGTGCTGACCCTGAGGAACCAAGGGCAGTGCAAGCTTGCATACAGGTTGGTCCAGCTGCCTGCTCTGGGAGTGCCTGGGGCCACCACCTGCCCAGGCCTGCAGTCTGCTCCTGTGGCTAGAAGCTGTTCCCATGCTGGCTGCCTCATGGTGTGTGTGACCACTGGGACTGTCCTGAGCTCCAGGCTCCATTGCCATGGAGAATCCAGCCCCAGCCCAGCAGTTCTGCACAGCTCAGCAGGCACCACAAGGAGAGCCCCTGGGCTCTGGGGTGCAGTAAGAAGAGTGTGGCCAGCAGGTCAGGGGACATTCTCCTCTGCCTGTCCTCTGCCCTAGGGAGACCACCTCTGGAGTCCTGGCTCCAGCTCTGGGCTCCTCAGTGCAAGAGGGAACCACTGGAGAGAGTCCAGCAGAAACTAGAAAGGTGCTGAGGGGCCTGGAGCAGCTCTGTGAGGAGCAAAGGCTGAGAGCCCTGGGGCTGCTGAGCCTAGAGAAGAGCAGCCCCAGAGGGGAGCTGAGCAATGCTCAGCAAGAGCTGAAGGACCTGTGGCAGGCAAGAGGTTGGAGCCAGACTCCTGACAGTGGTGTCCAGGGACAGGCCAAGGGGCAGTGGGCACAAACTGGAACCCAGGAAGTTCCATCTGAGCAGGAGGAGAAACTTTGCTGTGAGGGTGCTGGAGGCCTGGAGCAGGCTGCCCAGAGAGGTTGTGGAGTCTCCTTCTCTGCAGAGATTCCAACCCCCCCTGGCCCTTGTGCTCCTGGGCAAGCTGCTGGGGGTGCCCTACTTTAGCAGGGGGCTTGCACCAGATGATCCCCAGAGGTCCTTTCCAAACCCTCCCATGCTGGGGGTCTGGGATTTTGTGCCCCTGAATTTGAGGCCAGTCCCTGCTGAGCTCTGCTGCTGTCCTTCCAGGGCTAAGTCCTTTCTCTTCAGGAGACTCTTCAGAGGAGGAATGAAAACGCTGGGGGTGGAGGGGAGCTGCCAGCACTCAGCACTGCCTGGCTCTGCCAGGGCCTGGGGCTCCTAAGCACAGCAGAATTCTTTGGTTGGTTTTTACTGGTCCCATGCCAGGTCCTGGCTGTGCTGCTGGCCCCTGGGCTGTTCACTGCAGAGATCTTCTTCTCCTTCCCTCCCCAGGTTCAGGCTGCGCCCCACAGACCCCGGAAGCCGTGACCTGGCCTCCCACCTCACTGTGCAGCCCCAGCAGGGCCTGCTGCCTGCCTCTGAGCATCCTGTCAGTGTCCAGCTGCTCTTCCACGCCCAGAGGGAGATCAGCATTGAGGACAAAGCCATCCTGCTGTGCCAGGTGAGCTGCCTGGGGCAGGCAGGGTGAGCACAGCTGGGCTGAGGGGGTCAGGAGGACATGGCTGTGCTGGAAAGCAAGCTTTAGCTGGGGAACCTTCTGTTATTTGCACACAGCAAAGGCTTTCAGAAGCCAGTTCTGGCCCTTCCAGTGCTGGAGGGGGCCAATCCAAAAGCTGGGGACAGACTTTGGATCAGGGCCTGCTGGGACAGGACAAGGGGTGATGGTTTAAAACTAAAAGAGGAAGATTCAGCCTGGATAGGAGGAAGAAATGTCTGACACTGAGGGTGGTGCCAGCCTGGCCCAGCTTGGCCAGGGAGGTGGTCATTGCCCCATCACTGGGAGCACTGCAGGTCAGGTTGTTTGGAGCTCTGAAGCACCTGCTCTGCCCTCAGCTGTTCCTGCTGACTGCAGGAAAATTGAAGCAATGACTCCTCCAAGCCAACCCATTCCATGATTCTAAGAGGGGCTGAAAATGCAGTTCTGGAGAAGGACTTCAGAGCAGGGGGATGAGCTGATGGGCACCTGGGCTGTGGCCACAGGCCAGAGCCAGAGGTTGGGCTCTGCTGGATTTACCAAGGCCTGCCCTGGTTGCAGGTGCTGGAGCCCAAGCTGAGGGCAGGAGGGGAGCCCATTGCCAGCATCCCAGTGAGGCTCTCAGCCAGAGCTGTGCTCAGCCAGTACAGCATCAGCCCTGCGGCGCTGCTCGACTGCGGGGCCATGGCCAGCGGCACCAGGAGGGCCTGCAGCTTCCTGCTGCAGAACAGAGGCCTCCTGCCCTTCGAGTTCCTCATCTGCAGAGCAGAGCAGGCTGCAGCTGAGCCCACAAAGAAAAGGTGAGAAGGCCTGCAGCAACCTTCCTGCTGGAGGAGGCCCCACAGCAGGGCTGGCGTGTGGCAGGCAGCCAGGACACACAAGCAGGCTGCACTGTGAGTCCTGGGGCCAGGCTTGGGCCCCTTACTCCAAGAGCATTGAGGTGCTGGAAGGTGGCCAGAGAAGGACAACAAAGCTGGGGAAGGGTCTGGAGCACATGGGCTGTGAGGAGCAGCTGAGGCACCTAGCATTGTTTAGCCTGGAGAAGAGGAGGCTGAGGGAAGCCCTTCTGGCTCTCTACAACTCCCTGAAGGGAGGCTGGAGCCAGGTGAGGTTAGTCTTTTCTCCCAAGGAACAACTGCTAGGACAAGAGGACACAGCCTCAAGTTGTGCCAGGGGAGGTTTAGGCTGCACATGAAGAACAATTTCTTCCCCTTGAGGCTTGTCAAGGCCTGGCCCAGACTGCCCAGGGCAGTGGTGGAGTGCCTGCTCCTGGAGGGGTTTCAGAGCTGTGGAGAGGTTGGTGCTGGTCTCCTCTCACAGGTAATTAGTGACAGGGAAAGAGGGAATAGCCTCAAGCTGTGACTGGGTAGGTTCAGACTGGGCATTAGGAAAAACTGTGTCCCAGCAAGAGTGGTCAGGACAGGAATGTGCTGCCCAGGGAGGTGGTGGAGTCACCAAGCCTGGGTGTGTTTGAAGGTCGTTTAGATGTGGTGCTTGGTCTGTTCCAGCCCCAACACCTCTGTGACTCTGTGAGGTGTGGTGCTGAGGGCCATGGCTTAGTGGTGACCGGTAGTGCTGGGGTCAGTCTTGGCCTTGCTGACCTTAAAGGTCTCTCCCAACTAAACAAGTCCATGTTCTGTGAGCCCTGGGTTATTGTCTGCCTGTGCAGTTGGCTTGTGAGCAGGGAGGAGAGAGATGCCACAGAATCCTCCTGCTCATCCTCATGCAGCTGCTGCTGGAGCCCATCTGCCCATCAGCTACAGCCACAGGTGGTGCAGGGGGCTGTGAAGAGCAGGAGGACTTTCTTCCCTGGGGAGGAAGGTTTGGCTGTGGAGAAGGGCAGGAGGAGCTCAGCCTGAGGGATGTTCTCTGCTCTCTCCTCTGGGTGCACATCAAAGGAAGTTCTCCGACTCCCACAAGCAGGGGAGCTCCAGTGGAAGGTCTGCTGCAGCCAAGCAGAGCAAGCCCTTGCTGCCAAAGGAAACCAAGCCCTCTGTGAAGGTGGGTGGCTCCTGCTCCCCAGGACAGGCTCCTCCACTGCTGTGCCCAGGCTGGGGGCTTGTGCCCACGGCATGGGACAGGGGCTGCATGGGGGAGACCCATCCTCTGCCAGCCCTGAGCAGAGGAAGGAGCTGCTCAATGCTGTGCTCTTGCTCAGCCCTGGAGCTGTGGGGCCAAGGGGAAGGGATCTGTACCTGGTAGCTGCTGGCCAAAATAAGGCTGTGAGTGCCACAGCTGTGGAGTGTCCCTGCTGAACTCCCAGTCCAGGGACAGGAGATGACCTTGCCTTGCCTTCTGCCCAGTCTGCTCTCCTCTCTGATGGTTTCTCACAGTTCTCTCTGCTCTCCTGTTTCACATTGGAGGCTGAAGGACCCCAGCTCCCACCTTCACCCTTTACAACCCAACTCCTTTCTCTAAGCCACTCAGGCTAGGCCTGCACATCTCCTTTGCTTGTTCATCTCATCCTGGGTTGTGCTCTGGGCCGTGGTGTCATCCCTGCCTGCCCTGGGCCCAGCTGGAGGCCAAGGCCCAGGGTCCTCCTTGCTGGGATGCTCAGAGTGAGGCTGTTTGCCATCAGCCTCTGCTGGGACTCTTTCTGCAGGCTCGCCTCACCCTGGGCATGTTCACAGTGTCCCCTGCCTTTGGCTCCATCCTTCCTGGGGAGCAGCAGCTGGTGACAGTAGATTGTGCTGCGGAGCTGCCAGGGCCGTGCCAGGAGCAGCTGCTCATCGACATCAGCAGCAGAGACCCCAGGGACAACCCTCTTGGCATCCCCTACACCCTGCTGGCCGAGTCCTGCCTTCCAGGTGAGTGCTGCCCACGGGTTCCTGTGGCCAGGCTGCTGCTGCTCGGCACCCAGCCTCAGTCCTGGGACAGAGCAGACAGCCTGAGCCTGACGTTGCATCTCTCTGCGAATCCTCAGAGGTTCTTGCCAAGCCCACCAGTGGGAGAGGCTGGGAGGGATGCAGGGAAGGATCAAAAGAAACCCTTTCAGACTGAGGGTGCCTGAGCTCCATCCTCACAGGCAGCTCCCCCACCCAAGGCTGGGGTTTGCAGCTCCCTGGGCAGAAAGAGCTTCTCAGAGGCCAGCAGGGGCAGGGCAGGTCAGCAGGAAGGATTCTCCATCCTCAGCCCTCCCTCTGCTCTGCTCACAGCATTCGTGGCTGATGACCTTGAGTCCATCTTTGAGGGGCATCAGATCTGCAGCAGCAGCAACCTCTGCCAGGTCCTCCAGACAGTGCAGGAGCAGCAGGGGCTGTTCCTCACAGATGAGAACAAGTTCATCTTCACCAAGGTCCTGGTTGGGCACCAGGCCGCGGCACGCTTCAGGATCTGCAATGTGAACAGAATCCCCTGCGATGTGCTCCTCTCTAGCAAACCCAG
The DNA here is from genome assembly GCF_026170545.1 of Melanerpes formicivorus. Taxonomy (NCBI): domain Eukaryota; kingdom Metazoa; phylum Chordata; class Aves; order Piciformes; family Picidae; genus Melanerpes; species Melanerpes formicivorus. Next base: position 50,281 of record NW_027142849.1, read on the forward strand.
CCCCAGCAAGGTAAGAACAGGAGGCCTTGGGGAGTCTCTGAAGGCTGTGTGACATCTGCCTTGTTCTCCAGCTTCCTTGCTTCCTTTTGCCCAGACTAGTGCAGCTCAGGGCAGGTGAGAGCTGGGCTGCATTCAGTGTGTCTCAGGCAAGGTTTTAGCTCCAGGCCCCTGGGGCTTTGGAGTGAGACCTGAGCCCTTCTGAACATCTCTTGGAAGCACAGGCAGAGGAGGAGCTTTTCCTCAGCTTTGAGCCAGGGCTCAAAGCAGACCCTTTTGGGGTGGGCTTGGTCTCCTCTCAAAAGGAATAAGTGCTAGGACAAGAGGACATGGCCTCAGGTTGTGCCAGGGGAGGGTTAGGTTGGACATGAGGAGCAATTTCTTTCCCTTGAGGGTTGTCAAGGCCTGGCCCAGGCTGCCCAGGGCAGAGGTGGAGCCCCATCTCTAGAGGGATTTCAGAGCTGTGGAGCTGTGGTGCTGAGGGCCATGGTTTGGTGGTGACCTGGCAGTGCTGGGCTTAGAGTTGGACTTGATGATCCTAAAGGTCTCTTCCAACCAAAGCCATTCTCTGCTTTCCTCAGGCTCCCTGCTCTTTGCCCCTTCTCTTTAGAGGCCAGGGGCAGGTTCTTTGCAGGGTTCTCCATGCAGTCCTCACTTCCCATGTGTGCTGGGGCTCTGACCAGCGCTGAAAGCAAGCTTTGCACTCCTGGGCTTGATGGCAGCCCCCTGGGGCAGCACTGCTTTGGATTCCCCCCCTGAGACAGATGGAGCCTGTCTAGGGAAGCCAGAAGGGGGCCACACTGTCTGGGGCTGTTCCTCATGATCCTTGTATGGGTGAGACAGCAGCACATGGAGAAAAGTTTCCTCCTAACAGCCTTCTCTGGGCTTCCCCAAGCTGAAGAGCCACTCTGGCCAGGTGTTTGAGGTGGATCCTGTCCGGCTGTCCGTGCCCAGCTGCTCCCAGGCCTTTGCCACGGTCACCTTCACTCCACGGAAGGTGAAGAGCTACCATTGCACTTTTGAGGCCTCCCTCGATGTCCACACAAGGTAACTCACCTCAGGAGAGCTTGGGAGGGGACCTTCCTGAGAGCTTCTAGCTCTTTGAGTAGCCTGGGGTAGAGTACTCAGCGTTACAGCATCCCAGCAGGGAGGGGCTTGGAAGGGAGCTCTAGGGATCATCCAGCCCCACCCCCTGCCTGAGCAGGGCACCCACAGCAGCTTGCCCAGGATCCCCATGGCCAGGGGACTGTGGAATCTCTGCAGAGAAGACTCCCCAAGCTCTCTGGGCAGCCTGCTCCAGGGCTCCAGCACCCTCACCTCCAGGAGCCCCTCTGGGGCTGCTCTTCTCCAGGCTCAGCAGCCCCAGGGCTCTCAGCCTCTCCTGCTGACAGAGATGCTGCAGAGAACTCAGAAGCTGTAGCTGCGAGATCCAGCAGAGCCGGGGAGTCAGTGCCCTGCTGTAGCCTGCAGCAGTGCCTGTGAGGGCAGTGGGACACTGACACTGGCCCAGGGTGCCCAGAGAGGTGGGGAATGCCCCATGCTTGGAACCATGCCAGGTCAAGTTGGCTGGGGCTCTGAGCAAACTGCTGGAGTTGCCAAGGGCCCTGCTGCCTGCAGGGGGCTTGGACTGGATGAGCTTTCAAGGTCCCTTCCAAGCCAAAGCATTCCAGGATTCTCTGATGCCAAGGAGCCAACAGGGAGTGGATGAATCAGGAAGCAATGGAGCTGTGTGCAGCTTCAGCTGAGCTGGAGAATGCCAAGGACAGAGGATTGTTTCCATGCCCTGAGCCAGCTGCCCTTGTTGCCTCCTTGTTCCTGTGCTCAGGAGGTGATCTGGTGGATCTCCTGGGGTGCATGAAGATCTTTGATGCTAAAGGAGCCATTGGATCCTCACTGAAAGACCCCAGCTCTTCTGCCCTAGGCCCTGTGTGTGTCCTGGGCCTGCCTTGCCCTTGCCCAGCCCTTTAGTAGCTGAGCTGGGAGTGGATCCATCAGTCTGCTGCCCTAAGGAGCAATTCCTGCTCTGAGCCTCTGTGGAGATCACCTTCCCTGCTGGGGTCACTGATTTGCCCCTTCTTCCTTGGAGACTTTTCCATGCTCTGCTCATGCTCCTTCCTTCTGTCTCACCTCAGCACAGCCAGGGAACCTGCCCCATGGCCTCTGTCACCTCCTCATGTCTCTGCTGCCCTGCAGGGCTCCTCTGAGTGAAATGGTTTGAACTGGTGCTCTGGGAGGCTCTGGCTCTGCAGAGCAGATTCCTCTTGGATGGGACTGGGTGGAGAGGGGCAAGGGGGAGCTGTGTCCTGGGGGCCAGGAGCCCCAGGCAGGGGAAATGCAGCAGGTGGCCCTGGCTTCACTGCTTGCCAAGTGAGCAGTGGCTCTGCTGCCCCTCTCCTGCAGCCCTGCAGCAGTGAGAGCACAGAGCCTGAGCTTTGAGATCAGCGGCGAGGGGAAGCTGCCGGAGGTGAGGGTCCTGCGCCCGGCGCGGAAGGACAGGAGAGGGAACCCCCTGCTGCTCTTCAGGAGGCTCCTGCTGGGGGCCTGGGAGAAGCTGCCCCTGCTCCTGCAGAACTCTGGCCCTGTCCCTGCCCAGGTGAGCAGCTGCTGAGGGAGCTCTGCTCTGGGAACAAGGCTGCTGCTGGGCAGGAGAGGGCCCAGCGCAGCCGGTGAGGGTGGGCAGGGGCCCCACTGCTCTGCAGGTGCCCTTGGAGCCCGAAGGAAAGCCTTGGCTTGTGCTCAGAGCCCCTCTGTGGCAGGAGGACGACCTCCTGAGCTTCTGCTGTGGCAAAGCAGTGGGCAGAGGCTCGTGCCTCAGCAGCCCTTCACTTTTGCCTCCACCTCCTTTGCAAGCTCTGCTGCTGTCCTTGCCAGCCTTGAGCCAGCCCTGGGGTTTGTGTTTTCCCTGCCTCAGGGAACAGCCTGGGAAGGGGCCTCAGAAAGTCTGTTGGAAGCCCCTGGCTGACTTCTGCTTGCCAGGAAGGGAGTTCCTCTGGGAAAGGGGATTTTGGGACCTTCTCAGGGAAACACAACTCAGAGAGTCAGGCTGGAGCCTTCCTGTCCTGCCTGGTTCTGTTTCCATCCCCTCCCAGTGTCTCTGGATGCCTGGCTTTGGGCTGGTTTCGCTCCAGCCTTGTGCTCAGAGCTGTGTTGGAAGGGGGGCAGCGTGCTGGGCTGCCTGTGGTGGAACAGCAGCAGTGTGGGCTCAGGCCCTGGGCCATGCTGTGCCCACCCCAGTCTGGTCCTGCTCTTTTCCCAGGTGCTGCTGGACCTGCTGGATGAAGAGGGAGTTTTCTTCTTGAAAGCCAGGCCCAGCACCAAATGCCTCTCCCAAGCTGTGGCCATGAAGGACTCTGCTGGGGAAGGTGAATTCATCACCCATGAAATGTGGTCACTCACGGAGGGAAAACTTGTGTCCTGCTGCTGGCTTGGCCAAGCAGCAAGCAGCTGTTGGCCATAGCTTGTGTCCTGGGGCTCTCTGGGGCTTTTGCACATGGACTCTTTGCAGGGTTGATTTCTACCTGGCAAGCCCTAGGAAGCTTTTCCATTCTTATGGAGGTGGTGGGTTGAGTCCTGGGGGGGGTAACACCACTTCAGTGGAGCATCTGAGATCTTTGCTGCATATGGGGAGTCCCCAGCCTGAAGGGAGGCTGCCCCTGAGCTCACAGCCAGCCAGCAAAAGCCCAAAGCGCTCTGACTCAGCTCTGCTTAAGGCAGGAGCTATCTGGCTGCAGTTTGAGCCAGAGCTGAGCTTAAGACAACTAACAGGGATGGCCCTGATAGTGTCACAGCTTTGTGACCATGGGAGGAGGGTCTGGAAGCACTGGTGAGCCAAGCTGTGCTTAGAGACAGCTGTTTTTCAAGCTCCTGTTCCTTTTCTGGAGCATGGAAATGTTTGCAGTGCCTCACCTGTCCCTGGTGTCCATCTCTGTGCAGAGAAGAAGCCCCACACTGCTTCCCTGCTCCTGCAGCGTGGGCAGACAGCAGAGTTTGAGGTGGTTTTCAAGCCCACCCTGGCCCAATGCCTGGAAGGGAAGCTCCACCTGTCCGTGCTGGACAACCCCTCTGAGACCACCGTCAGGCTGCTGGGGGAAGGCTATGAGGATGACTTCACCCTGGACAACATCCAGGGACTAGTGGCAGACAGGGAGGAGCAGAACCTCCCTGAGAGCAGCCTGGAGGAGGACAGCCTGGAGGGTAAGAGGAGAGGCTGCCAGGGTGTAGCAAGGAACCTCCAGGGCTGGGCACACCTTGTGGCAGCACAGGGCTGGCCCAGATTTAGCAGCCAGCTGCTGTCACCTTTTGTAGCCTGCAGAGCAGCCTTGCTTGGGAGCCCCAGGGCAGGTGCCCTGTCAAGGGAGAAGTTTGCAGGCCAGCAGGGAGGGCTCAAAGGAAGCAGCTTTTGATTGAGGAGCTCTAAAAGGAGGTCTGCCAGCCCATGGGGTGCTGTGAAGAGCACATCTGATCATTTGTGTCCTCTCTGGGTGGACTGCTTGGTGGCTAAGGAATTGGTTGGATAGTCACAGCCAGAGGATAGTGATCAACAGCTCAATGTCCAGATGGAGACTGGTGTCCCTCAGGGGTCCATGCTGGGCCCAGAGCAGCCCTGCAGAGAAGGACTTGGGGGTGCTGGAAGGTGCAGATCTGGAGGTGAGCTGGCGCTGTGATCTCAGCCCAGGCCCAGACATGTCCTGGGCTGCATGTCCCAGGGGAAGGAAGGCTTGGAGAAGGTAGAGCTGGAGTCCTGTGTGTCTGTGGGGGGCAGAGGGCTCTCCCCTCATGCTGAGAGCTCTCTCTCTCATTGCCAACAGCTGACCCAGGGGATCACATCCAGTTTGGGTTCTGTCCCGTTGGCACCCCCTGCACCGTGACCTTCACCATCGCCAACCGCAGCAGGGGGCAGGCCCTGCGCTTCCAGTGGCTGCCTGAGCCTCCCTTCCACTTCTGCCCCCAGCTGAGCTTGGTTGTCTCTGCTTTTCCCTGCTGCTCAGACCCTGCCTGGCAGCTTTCTGGGAGCCACCATGGAGCAGTGAGAACCCCTTTCAGTGCCACCTAGGAGATGCCATCCCTGGCTTTGCTGGGGCCAGAAGAGCTCCATGTTGTGGGACATGGCATCTTTTGGTGGTGTTCTTCTCCATCAAAACCCAGATAAATCCTCAGTAAGATGCAGTTTGACACAATCCCAGCATGGTGGGAGTTGGAAGGGACCTCTGGGAGTCATCTAGTGCAACCCCCCTGCCAAAGCAGGGCACCCACAGCAGCTTGCCCAGGATCACAATGGCCGGGGGGGTGTGTTTGAATCTCTGCAGAGAAGAAGACTCCACAACCTCTTTGGGCAGCCTGCTCCAGGGCTCCAGCACCCTCACAGCAAGGAATTTTCTCCTCTGGCTCAGATGGAACCTCCTTGGTTCCAGTTTGTGCCCCTTGCCCTGTCCCTGGGCACCACTGAGAGGAGTCTGGCCCCATCCTCTTGTGCCCCACCTTCTAACTCTTGATAAGCTTTGAGAGATTGTCTCTCAGGCTGCTCTTCCCCAGGCTCTCAGCCTCTCCTCACAGAGGTGTTGCTGGCACAGCTGCTCCCCACACCCACAGCCTGTCCTGTCCATGCCAGTGATCCCAGGTTGGTCTTGGCTCTCTGCTTCTCCCTAGGTGGGACACCTCCATGCTGGCTGTGTGAAGGACATCACAGTGACTTTGCGATCAGAAGTTGAGGTCACCTTTAAAAAGCACCCAGTGAAGTGTCAGGTGTCCAGAATCTCCTTCCAGCTGCCACCAGAGGAGGTCCCTGACTGGGATGACAGCCTGCATGCCACCAAGTGGGTGGATACCACAAGGGCCCCAGGTGCCACCTGGCCTGTCAAGAAGAAGGTGAGAAGCACAGCAGCAAAAGCTCCCTGAGCTGCCACAGGAAGGTCTGCTGATGGCAGCAGATCTCCATCTCTGCTGGCTGAGCTGCTCCTCCTGACAGTGAATCCATCCCTGAATGGGAACCAACAGGATGTGTTAGAGGAAAGGATGCTGCTCAGGGATCTGAGGGCTCAGACAAGATGGGGAAGTCTCTTGGACAAGAGAGGCCAACCCTAAACCAAGAGCTGAAGTGTTGCAGTCTGTGTTGGATGGGAGCTCACAGTTTTGAACCCACTTGCACAGCATGGTGGGGGTTGGAAGGGACCTCTGGAGGTCATCCAGTCTCAACCCCCTGCTAAAGCAGGGACACCCACAGCAGCTTGCCCAGGATCACAATAACCAGGGGGGGTTGAGATCTCTGCAGAGAAGGAGACTCCACAGCCTCTCTGGGCAGCCTGCTCCAGGCCTCCAGCACCCTCACAGCAAAGAATTTTCTCCTGGTCAGATGGAACCTCCTGGGCTCCAGTTTGTGCCCCTTGCTTCTTGTCCTGTCACTGGGCATGACTGAGAAAAGAGTCTGGCCTCATCCTCTTGCCCCCCAACCTCCTGCCCCCCACTTTAGCTGTTGGTCAGCACTGAGCAGATCTCCATTTCCTGGAGTTCAGATCTGGTTTAGATGCAGTGCCTTTGAACTCCCAAGGAGTTCAATCCCCTGCTTCTTGTTTTGGGTGCAGAGCAGCAGTAGCAGCACTCTGCTGTGTGTGCTGCGGAGCCCCCCAGCACCCTGGGGCTGAGCTTTGAGCGCTGTCTGCACTGAGCAAGGCAGCAAAGCTGGCCAAGGGTCTGGAGAGCAGGGCTGATGGTTGGACTCGACAATCATCCAGGTCTTTTCCAACTCCAACACCCTCTGCTGTTGGCTGTGGGGATCTCAGCAGCAGCTTCTGCTTTGACTTTCCTTGCCCAACACACTTCTCTTGGGTGATGGCTCTGCCCCAGCTGCTGAACCACTGCAAGACCTGGAACCCAAATCGTTTTGCCTAGCAGAGGCAGAGCAGTCAGAGACTTTCCAAATGAGTTCACTCCCACCCCGGAATGCCCCTTCCCAGCCCCCAGCAGTGTGGTGGCTGCCCCACACCAGACATCTCTCCGGGAAGTCCTTTGTCCTAAAAAGAGTTTCCGGAGCTGTTCATTCTTGGGGTTCTCCACCCACAGCCTCCAGGAGGGAAACTGGAGGCTGCTAGGTTTATAGGGGCCAGGAAAAGCAAGGTCAGGCACTGGTACCCAGTGGCAGTTCCCACGTGTGTGCTTGCAGTGCTGGCGCTGCTGGCTTTGGTCAGCAGGTGACACACAGCCTACAGCAGAAGGGTCTCCTGCTGCCGTCTTCATGGGATGAGCCATGGGAATGTCCTTCCTAGCCCCTCTGTGTGGCTGCTGTTGGAGGCTTCCTGATCAGCCTGGCACTCAGGGCCCTGCTCAGTGACTCTTCTCTTCTCTTTGCAGGTGCTGGAGCCAGAGGCAGAGCCAGCTCACACTGTCTTGGAGAGCAGCAGCCGTGAGGTGCACATTTTCCTCAGCGCTGTTGTCACTGGCTCGGGGTGTGATGAAGAGGTTATTAATTAATATGTAACACAGAAATATTAATTGTATTAATTATTAAAATAATTAATAACCACTATTTGATGTACATATTCTAGTGCACAGTTGTGCAATACATCCCATAAGTGGTTTAGTATTTATCATTTGGACTCCATTGGAATATTTACAGAGTTAATTTCTATGAATCTAAAGAAGAGTGCAATTCCACTGCTTGTCCACCAGATGGCGGGTTGATGGGACAGTGGCAGCTGCTTAACTATATAGAGAGACATTACAATGCATCAGAGGTGACTTTGCTAGACGTGGGTGCTTTGAACCAAATGTTAATGAGTAAGTGGAAAGCACGGGGGAAGATTCACTGTGTCCTTTGTTGTAGCAGTCTGCTGTCACCGGGCTGGCTCCTGACTGGTCCAGATGGTGACAGTGGGGGGCAGCCTTCTCCCACCCACAGCAGCAGAGAAGAGATGGAATGTAGGCTAGCTGGCAGGCACGTTCCCTTGGCAGGACTGTGGCGGCTCCCTTCAGATGGCAGGGAGCAGTCCTGTGGGATTGGCCTGGCAGGGCCAGCAGGGCTGGTCCCAGGACGGGGTTGGCCCTGTGGCAACGACCTTCGGGGCCGGCGTGGACAGCCCTGGGCAGGAAGTGTGGCTGCATGAAGCGGCGACTTCCCCTTTGCTTGGCTCGAAGGTGTGAATGGGACCCTATCGGAGTGGTCCCAGCTTTGGAGCGCAGGGCATGGACTCCTCTTCTCTCCCACAACAGTGGCATCATGCAGGCATGCGATGAAGCACTGCTCCTGCTTTCTGAGCTGACACCCAGGGTTGTGCAGCTTGTTAGTCTGCTGCTTAAGGCTGAGGCAGATGTTTGGACTGCTGGACTTGGCTAGTCTCTTCCCTGGCAACTGGGCAGATCTTACCCTCAGGGGTCCAGTCCTCTTGAAGACATGGCAGGGTCTTCCGGCCTGTGAGACTGGTAATACAAGGCTGTAGCTTCTCAGGCGCTCAGCGTATGTCACTCCTCTGGAGATACTCTCAGGGCCAAGGCTCAACAGGCCTGCCTGGATGCAGGCTTAAGAGCAAGGCTATGGCATGAGGTTAGGCTGGAGCAAGGAGAGAGAGCAAAGTGAAAGAGGGCAACGTATTTACAAGTTGGGGTAATACTTACAGGTTTCTTGCGGCTAGACTTGGCCAATGGGCATGCCGTAAACAATCGGCTGCAGCCTACAGGAAGCGTGAAGCTAGAATGATGCCATACTTGGTATTAGCACCAGCATCCCCTGCCATGGGTGTGTGCGGTGGGCTGTGCTGCCTCGGCCTTTGTTCCCCTCATGAAAGGAGAGGGAACTTGTCCGCATGCTGGGACAGGTATCGATATCTGGGCATAATTCTGGGCATAATGTGCCTTCACCACACTGAGCTCCACCCCTTCTAAACAATTCCAGTGGCTGCTAATACTATCCATCTCATCTAAAACAATAGCTACAATGAGTAAATAAAGTTCACAGTCCATTCTGGATACTTTCCGATGGAGATGATTCAGGAGTCCAAAAACCAGGCACCAAGAAAAGAGAAAACAGTTTGTCTTTCTGCATTGCAGCAAAGAAAAGGAGCAGGGACTCTCAGGTGACTCAGGGCTCTCGGGGCTCTTAGGGTTCGTGCTCCGTAGATGCCTCATGGATTACTCCTTTGGGCACAAGGTTGTATCTGTACAACACTCTGAATTGAAACTCTCTCAGCTAAAGTTGGATTTCTTTGGGGAATGCACTGAATTTCTCCATTCTCTTGCATTACCCAATAAGTGTGACCAGGACCTTCAGCAGAAACCACCCCTTAGACAGGTTTGGCCTCTCCTGAAGGAGAAAATATCCAAAGAGTTTTGCCTAACAGATCCTTTTCTCTAACAACAGGAACTCTATCACCTTCTACCTTTCGGGACAAACCTGAGTGTTCAGGTCCAGCTCCATTCACTGAGCCTCTGCTATTTACCAGCCAGGTTGCTGCTGCTAGATGTTTCTCCCAGAGTGGTCTTCAGCAAACTATTGTAGTGCTCAATCTTCCCTGCAGCTGGTGCATAGTAGGGGATGTGGAATATCCACTCCATGCCTGCTCTGTGGCCCAGTTCTTCACAAGATTGTTTGTGAAGTGAGTTCTGTTGTCTGACTCAATCCTCTCTGGAGTTCCATGTCTCCGCAGGATTTGTCTCTCCAGACCAAGAATGGTGTTAGGTGCAGTAGCAGGAGGTACAGGATGAGTTTCCAACCATGCAGTGTTTGGCTCTACCATAGTAAGCACATACTGCTTACCAGATCGAGAATGAGGTAGAGTGATGCAGTCAGTCTGCCAGGCCTCACCATACTTGGACCATCTGTCACCATACCATAAGGGCTTAACTTGCTTTGCCTGCTGAATAGCAGCACAAATTGTCACAGTCATGGATGACTTGTGTGATAGCATCCATGGAGATGTCTGTGGATCTGTCACGAGCCCACTGGTATGTTGTATCTCTGCCTTGATGTCCTGACGAATCATGAGCCCACCGAGCTAAGAATATCTCACCTCGGTGTCTCCAGTCGAGATCAAGATTAGAGTCCATGGCTGCTTGAGAAACTCTTGCAGCCAGATCTGCCTGATGGTTGTGTTGCTGTTCCTCAGTAGCTTTGCTCTTAGGAATGTGAGCATCGATGTGTCTCACTTTCACTGGAATTCTCTCGATTCGATCAGCAATGTCCTGCCATAGGTTGGCTGCCCAAATGGGTTTTCCTTTTCTCTGCCAACCACTCTTCTTCCAGTTCTTTAGCCAACCCCACAGAGCATTGGCTACCATCCATGAGTCGGTGTAGAGATAAAGCTTTGGCCATCTCTCACGTTCAGCCACGTCGAGAGCTAGCTGGACAGCTTTTACCTCTGCGAACTGACTGGATTCTCCTTCTCCATCTTTCGCCTCTGCAACTCGGCGTGTTGGGCTCCACACTGCAGACTTCCACCTTCGCTTGTTCCCAACAAGACGACAGGAACCGTCTGTGAACAGAGCATATTTCTTTTCATCATCAGAAAGGTCATTGTAAGGAGGAGCTTCCTCAGCACGAGTTACTTTCTCCTCTGGAGGTTTGGCACAGTTGATACCTTCAGGCCAACTTGAGATCACCTCCACTAGACCAGGCCTTTCAAGATTTCTCATTCGAGCTCTCTGTGTTATCAGAGCCATCCACTTAGACCAGATTGAGTCTGTGGCATGATGTGGTGTGGAGCCTTTGCCTTTGAACATCCAATTCAAAACTGGCAATCTGGGAGCTAAGAGAAGTTGTGATTCAGTTCCAATCACTTCAGAAGATGCCTTTACTCCTTCATAGGCAGCTAAGATTTCTTTCTCTGTTGGAGTATAATTAGCCTCTGAACCTCTGTAACCTCGACTCCAGAAACCAAGAGGTCGTCCACGTGTCTCACCTGGAGCTTTTTGCCACAGGCACCAGGTTGGACCATTGTCACTTGCAGCCATGTACAGAATGTTCTTAATGTCTGGACCATCTCGGACAGGTCCCAGACCCATTGCTTGAACTACCTCTTGCTTTATCTGGTCAAAGGCTGCTTGTTGTTCAGGTCCCCAGTGGAAACTGTTTCTCTTTCGAGTCACATCATACAGAGGTTTCACAATCTGACTGTATGCAGGAATGTGCAGTCTCCAAAATCCCACTATCCCCAAGAAACGTAGGGTCTCTTGCTTGTCTGTGGGATTTGCCATGGTAGAGACTCTATTTACCACATCCACCGGAATGTGTCGGCATCCATCCTGCCACCGCACTCCCAGAAACTGAATCTCTGTGGTAGGTCCTTTCACCTTGTGTAATGGGTTGTGGCAAACCCCCTCCCCACCACAGGGCAGAAACAACGACTCAGACAAAGGGATTGCAAAAGTGATGGAAAGTTTCAATAGGAAAAAAAAGAACACTTTAAAAACAAACCCCAATGAAAGCTTTCCAGAGAACCACAAGCACCGTGACAAAGAGAGAAATCCCAGAACATGCCCAAGAACATCCCATCCCCACCTGGGGGTACACCCAAACCCCCCCAGGGCTCTTTCCTCCCCCCCAACCCAGCCTCGGGCCTGGGCAGGCCCAAGGGAGGCGGCTCACGCCATTTTACCTAGGCTGCGGCTGGGGACGAAAGAGGAAGTGAAGACCCCGCATGGACATTTTATAGGGGAGCAGGGCATTATGGGATTGGAATATGTGCCTGTGACCACCCCCTGGGCTGGGCCCACCCCTTGGGACCTCCCAGGTGTGGTCTATGCAGTGGCGTCTGGGCCAGCACCCAGCCTAAACCACCACACGCCACCCCTTATTCCATGCCACAATCCCTGCACCCAGAACATAGCATCAAATTAGAACTCTTCTGATGACATGTCTAGCAACAGTCCAGGTCTTCATCTGGGCGTCCTTCCACACAGTCTCTCATTCAGCCTCAAGTACCAGTCCATTCTGGTTCTTCTTCCTCCACACTGCAGACTTCCACCTCCGCTTGTTTCCGACAAGACGACAGGAGCCGTCTGTGAACAAAGCATCTTTCTTTTCATCATCAGAAAGGTCATTGTAAGGAGGAGCTTCCTCAGCACGAGTTACTCTCTCCTCTGGAGATTTTGTGCAGTCAGTGCCTTCTGGCCAATTTGTGATCACTTCCACCAGAGCAGGCCATTCAGGATTTCCCATTCAAGCTCTCTGTGTTATCAGAGCCATCCACTTGGACCATGTGGCATCTGTGGCATGATGTGGTGTGGAACCTTTGCCTTTCAACATCCAATTCAAAACTGGTAATCTAGGAGCTAGAAGAAGTTGTGATTCAGTTCCAATTACTTCGGAAGCAGCTTTTACTCCTTCATAGGCAGCTAGAATCTCTTTCTCTGTTGGAGTATAATTTGCCTCTGAACCTCTGTAGCCTCAACTCCAGAAACCAAAAGGAGATCCATGTATCTCACCTGGAGCTCTTTGCCACAAGCACCAGGTTGGACCATTGCAGCCATGTACAAAATGTTCTGAATGTCTGGACCAGCTTGGGGGGAGCTGTTGGTAACCTCCTGGTTTTGTCCAGGGTGGTTCTTGTGTTGTTAATAAATTACAAATATATGTAAATATTGTATGTTTTGTACACATTGAGTGCATCAATCTCTACGCCCTCCCCTCTTCCCCTAATACTTTTCGAGCATTTCAAGCATTCAGTGCAGTTAGGCTGCAGCAATGAGCTCCCACGGGGCTGTACACTCCGCGGCACGGCTGCAGTGCCGGCCATTGCACACAGGGTGGCAGCACAGAGCACCTCCCTGCGCGTGAGCAGCAGCTGGGCCCCGATGCGGTTTTTTTCTTTTCAATTCTAAAAACCTTTTTGAAGCAGAGAGGGGAGACAGAGGGTCGTTTGCAAAGCTTGTCACCCTCCAGAATAGAATAGAATTGGTTGGAAGAGGCCTTCAAGATCATCGTGTCCAACCTATCATCCAACACCACCTAATCAACTAAACCATGCAACCAAGCACCCCATCCAATCTCCTCCTAAACACCTCCAATGATGGCGACTCCACCACCTCCCCAGGCAGCACATTCCAATGGGCAATCACTCTCTCTGTGTAGAACTTCTTCCTAACATGCAGCCTAAACCTCCCCTGGCACAGCTTGAGACTGTGTCCTCTTGTTCTGGTGCTGGCTGCCTGGGAGAACAGACCAACCCCCACCTGGCAACAACCTCCCTGCAGGGAGTTGCAGAGAGCAAGAGGGTCTCCCTCGAGCCTCCTCTTCTCCAGGCTAAGCAACCCCAGCTCCCTCAGCCTCTCCTCCCAGGGCTGTGCTCCAGACCCCTCACCAACTTTGTTGCCCTTCTCTGGACACCTTCCAGCAGCTCAACCTCTTTCCTAACCTGAGGAGCCCAGAACTGGACACAGGACTCCAGGTGTGGCCTAACCAGTGCTGAGCACAAGGCAGAAGGACCTCCCTGCTCCTGCTGGCCACACTCTTCCTGATGCAGGCCAGGATGCCATTGGCACTCTTGGCCACCTGGGCACACTGCTGGCTCATGTTCAGCCTACCATCCACCAATACCCCCAGGTCCCTCTCTGCCTGGCTGCTCTCAGCCACTCTGAGCCCAGCCTGTAGCACTGCCTGGGGTTGTTGTGGCCAATGTGTAGAACCTGGCACTTGGATGTGTTCAATCTCATGCCGTTGGACTCTGCCCATCTGTCCAGCCTGAAGCCTTGCTTCAGCCTTCACCCAGGGACCCCCCCAAAGTCCCCCTGGCCTGGTGGGTACCCCAAAAATTCAAAACTCCCCCTCTTGACCCCCCAAAAGTAGCCCGGGAAGGGTTGGGGACCCCAAAATCATATCCAGAGACCCCAGGACCATTCTAGAGGGGTTGGGGACTTCAAAAATCCTCTTGGGGGACTCCCGGACCCTCCTGGAACCCCAAAATCATCTTGAGTGAGTCATGTATTGAAGGTCTGTTGCCTTAGGGAATCCTGGGGTCCCCCCCCAGCCCTGTTGTGGGCAATCACTGGCTTCATTGCTGAGGTTCCTTTTCTTTCCAGTCTAAAGTGCTGTTTGTTGCATCTGGAGTTTTGTACATATTGTTGAAATTGTTACTTGCTCCTGCTGGTGAGGGATCTGTTCCGTGACCAAACATCTCGAACCTGGAAATAGGTTTTATTCCATGTTTTTTGCAGGGTTTTGGTGGTTAATAAAATTATTAATATTTGTGCTGGGTTGGGGCAGCCCCTTCCCCTCCCCTGGCAACAATAAATACTCAGACAAACGGATTGCAGAAGTGATGGAAAGTTTAAGTAGCAAGCAGAGAACTTTTACAGAAAGCCAAAAGCGCAGTGACAAAGAAAGATCCCAAAACAGACCCAGAGAGATCCTATCCCCACCTGAGGGTACACCCAAGACCCCCCAGGGCTCCTTCTTCCCCCTCCCACTACTAGGCTAGTCTCAGCTGGCCAGATCTGAGACTGCCCATCCCCCCCTGGCCTTGGGCCTAGCCAGGCCCAAAGCCAGGAGACATCTCCCCCAGGTACCGGCTGATGGAGGAGGAAGCAAAGAGAGCGTGCTAGACTGCGCACTGCATCATACAGTGGTGCAAAGGATTGTGGTAGGAAATACTACATAATTTCCTGTGTCCACCCCTCTGGGCTGGACCTCTGGACACAGGAAGTAAACATTGCAGGGGGGCACCCAGCTCAGACTGTAACAATATTTTTATTAATCTCTCCGCTTATTGGATATTAAAATATCTTTTTTAACAGACTACAACAATGGGGAACACACCTTCCCCCAGGATGCACCCCCTCAAAGCCCTCTCCCCCAGACCAGTGCTCTACACCCCGCCCCAAACCACCAGGCCCAGGCCCTAGTGAGGTCACTGTTGGCCCATAAACCACACCACCTGTCCAACAGACCACGCCCAGACAGCTCAGGCCCTATTGAGCCATGCCCAAGCCCCTCCCTCCCAGCCCCAATCCCTATGGGGGTTCTATTGGCTCCCAAGCCACACCCCCAGTCAATTAAATCATGCCCACCACACATTAAACCCCCACCCCTCTGACAACCTCCCCCCCATTCTAGGCCAAGCTCTACAGACTCACTACAAGCTCCGTCCCTTTAAGAGCTCTCTCACACATCCCTGGGCTCCCTGGGACCCCTCCCAATCCTCTCCTAATCCTTTCCAGTCCCTCCCAGTCCTGCCCTGTCCTCTCCCACTCCCTCCCAGTTTACCTTCACCAGTTCAGACTCTCAGGACACCAGGGTGAGGGAAAGAACCTTGGAGAAGTGAACCCCCAGACTCCTGGGGGGGTTTGGGGGTGTGGGCATAAGGGGGTCTTGGGCTGTCCTAAGGGGGACTGGGAGAGACTGGGAAGGACTGGGAGGAACTGGGAGGGACTGTGAAGGGGGCAAGAGGGGGGAAGGCAGAGGATTGGGAAGTACTGGGGGCATTTTGGGGGGTCATTAGGGGTCTTGGGGCATCCTGGGGGGGCGGGGAGGGACTAGAAGGGAGTGGGAGGGATTGAGAGGGCCTGGGTGCAACTGGGGTGGACTGGGAACAGAGAAATAGGAGGGGAAGGAGGGTGGGGGAGATTCTGGTGGAATTGGGGAGGCCCTGGGGTTTTTTTGGATGCTCTAAAAGATTTTTGGGGTCCCCTCATGCCTTTGGGGTCCCTCAGCATGATTTTGGGGTTCCTTGACTCATTTTTAGGTCCCCCAGAAGCTTCTGAACCCCTTGAGGATGGCTCTGAAGGACCTCAATGAAACTACCAGGACCTTGATTGGACTTTGAGGGGGGTGGTGGTCCTTGAGGGGCTTGGGGGTCCTGGGATGTTTTGGGGGTCCCCAGCCTCACTCAAGATGATTTTGGGGTTCCAGGAGGGTCCTGGGGTCCCCCAAGAGGATTTTTGAAGTCCCCAACCCCTCTAGAATGGTCCTGGGGTCTCTGGAGATGATTTTGGGGTCCCCAACCCTTCCCGGGCTACTTTTGGGGGGTCAAGAGGGGGAGTTTTGAATTTTTGGGGTACTCACCAGGCCAGGGGGACTTTGGGGGGGTCCCTGGGTGAAGGCTGAAGCAAGGCTTCAGGCTGGACAGATGGGCAGAGTCCAATGGCATGAGATTGAACACATCCAAGTGCCAGGTTCTACACATTGGCCACAACAACCCCAGGCAGTGCTATAGGCTGGGCTCAGAGTGGCTGAGAGCAGCCAGGCAGAGAGGGACCTGGGGGTATTGGTGGATGGTAGGCTGAACATGAGCCAGCAGTGTGCCCAGGTGGCCAAGAGTGCCAAGTAGAGATTGATGCACTCAATGTGTACAAAACATACAATATTTACATATATTTGTAATTTATTAACAACACAAGAACCACCCTGGACAAAACCAGGAGGTTACCAACAGCTCCCCCCAAGCTGGTCCAGACATTCAGAACATTTTGTACATGGCTGCAATGGTCCAACCTGGTGCTTGTGGCAAAGAGCTCCAGGTGAGATACATGGATCTCCTTTTGGTTTCTGGAGTTGAGGCTACAGAGGTTCAGAGGCAAATTATACTCCAACAGAGAAAGAGATTCTAGCTGCCTATGAAGGAGTAAAAGCTGCTTCTGAAGTAATTGGAACTGAGTCACAACTTCTTCTAGCTCCTAGATTACCAGTTTTGAATTGGATGTTGAAAGGCAAAGGTTCCACACCACATCATGCCACAGATGCCACATGGTCCAAGTGGATGGCTCTGATAACACAGAGAGCTTGAATGGGAAATCCTGAATGGCCTGCTCTGGTGGAAGTGATCACAAATTGGCCAGAAGGCACTGACTGCACAAAATCTCCAGAGGAGAGAGTAACTCGTGCTGAGGAAGCTCCTCCTTACAATGACCTTTCTGATGATGAAAAGAAAGATGCTTTGTTCACAGACGGCTCCTGTCGTCTTGTCGGAAACAAGCGGAGGTGGAAGTCTGCAGTGTGGAGGAAGAAGAACCAGAATGGACTGGTACTTGAGGCTGAATGAGAGACTGTGTGGAAGGACGCCCAGATGAAGACCTGGACTGTTGCTAGACATGTCATCAGAAGAGTTCTAATTTGATGCTATGTTCTGGGTGCAGGGATTGTGGCATGGAATAAGGGGTGGCGTGTGGTGGTTTAGGCTGGGTGCTGGCCCAGACGCCACTGCATAGACCACACCTGGGAGGTCCCAAGGGGTGGGCCCAGCCCAGGGGGTGGTCACAGGCACATATTCCAATCCCATAAAGCCCTGCTCCCCTATAAAATGTCCATGCGGGGTCTTCACTTCCTCTTTCGTCCCCAGCTGCAGCCTAGGTAAAATGGCGTGAGTGTAGTGAAGGATGCTTATGATCAGGATATATTTCTGTATGTGTTAACCCTCCTTTGTTCCCCCCCCTCCTTTCTGGAGGCAGCAGGGGGAATCCTGGCGCCACTGAGTCCAGGTAAACAGCCTACCTGGGCGTGGTCTCACCCCTGCAGTACTAGAGGCAGGCTATATATTTGTTTCCCCGAGTATAGCATATACTCAGGCCATATTTGGTAGCTGGTAGTTCATTGGTTAATGTTTGCGTTGGCAACAGATGCTTATTGGGCCAGTATTCACTGGGGCAAATGGTAAATAGGGGTCGTTTGGCAAATGAGCCCCCCGCCTCGGTGTTGGAGCCTGTGTGTGCGTGCGTGCCAGTCAGTGCTTCGGGAGGCCTCGTGGTCCTTTTGCCACCGTCACCCAGCTGTGTGCGGTGCCGTGGACAGCACTCCGTGAGATCAACCGCTGCGTGATCCATCGTAGGAGAAAACCTGGTAGACCGTGTGAACCAGCGTTACTGACCTGCCACTGCCCCCCCTCTGAGCGAGGAATTTTGTATCCTGGGAGAGAACAGCAGAGCCACGCGGTGCGGCCACGCGGCCAGCGCCATTTCCTTCCTCCTTATTACGGCACATCCGTGCCACGTTGTCTGGATTATAAATATTACTGAGGAAAGACTCCACGAAGTTCTCAGCTTGTGAGTAAGCCAAGCCCTTTGTAGAGCTTCGGTTAGGATAGCGTTTATATTGCTCCGGGTGGAGGGTTGCCGGTCACTGACCAACTCCTCCCCCGCCACTCTCTGACTCAGTTTAGATTCTGAGTTCTGTGAATCATTTTGGTTTAAATGCCCATACATAACATTCTGTAAAGATAGTTCCACTAACCGAATATTGATACCTGTGAAGGGCGATTGCAAATACCCCGTTACAGAGTTTGTATATATATAAATAAACTTATTATTTTCGTTGATGGATCTGCCGTGCATTTCTGAGGGCATATCCACGGCATTAATGGCGCAGCGAGCAGGGTTATCCGATAAGTGACTATCTCTACAGAATGGGATACGTAATAAAACGATCCGATATGCAATGGGCTATAGAAAACCTGACAAATCCGGATCAAATCACCACGAAATTAGCCGAATACGTGCTCGAGCTATGCGCTGATCCAACCACAATAACCGAGGAGAGAGTTAGTGCGATCGGGGCTTGCATAATGCGACCACAAGACGAATTTACAGCATTAGAGGAAAAGATTAAAAAACTTGAGGAAAAAAATAACTTCCTGGAAAGAGAGTTAGGAAAGTCTGAGGCCCAAAATGATAAACTTCATGGCTTGTTAACGTTGCAAATTAAAGAATGCAACGTTACTATGAAGGTATTAGCGGGATCAGACAGAGACTCTGTTTCGAGCCTTCCTGGAATTTCCCAACCGCCTAGCCCCGAGCAGCCCCGCGACCACGATGTCGCGCCCAGAGCCAGCTCTCCCGTACAGTCCTTTTACGAATTACCCCCACCGCAGTCTCACGGAAAGGACAGAAAGGTAGCGAATCCTACCGTAGCGCAAGACTTTAGACCCACGGTCCCCTTGGACCTGCCGAGACTCCGAACACTGCAAAGCCCGAGTCCCGATTCACTCGCTCAGCCCAGCACGTCAGCAGCAGCGCATGAATTAAATTCACCTGACAATAGTGCTCTGAGAAGCGAAGCCCGGAAAAAATCCCGTAGCTACCGAACGGAGAGAAACCCATCTGACCGGGACGATACGGATTACAGTTCGGAAGATGAACCCATACGGAGGAAAGCCGTGCATTTACGTCCCGTTCTTAAAGAGCAATACACGGACGGCCGCCGTGGCCGAGGGACAACAACTACCTCTGTTCGCCCGTACAGCGGAGCAAAGCTTCGGGACCTGCAGGAGACATTTGCACGAGAACCGGATGAGTCAGTAACAGACTTTTTGTATCGCGTTATGGAATTGGGTGGGGATACAATTATTTTGGACCATAATGAAGCAAAAGGCTGCTCATGGGGTCATGAAGTATTTTTGGGCATGGGTCCAGAGGGATACCACTCGTTAACTTCCTGTGTCGCTCACTGGGCTGGAAGTTTAGATCCTATAGATAGAGACGAACCCACAGAAGTGAGGGTTACCAGTTCGGCTGAACTCACTGCCGCGATTAAAAAGTTGGCGTGCATTCAAGCAATGTACGATCGCGGGGCATATTCTTCCCCACTAGATGCCCCAATTAACCCAGTGCGACTCAAAATCCTAATCCGTGGTCTGCCACCGGGTCTGAAAAATGTATGTGATGCCAAAAAGGAGGAAATTGAACGAGTAGTCGAAAGGAATATGGCCTCTACTAATTCCCGGGAACACCAATTAACTTGGGAAGAGCTTCTGATGGCATTATCCCACAAGGGCCGAGACTTGGGCTACTCTGATCATACGCTCATGGCCAAGACTCCCAGCGACAGACACCATACTGGTTTCAAAGGCAACCACGCGGCGACACCGCGGGGGAAAAAGCAGGAAGTGCGCCACACTAAGACATCCCCTACTGTGACTTCTGCGGGTTCAAGCAGCAGCCCGGAGTCAGATCGCCGTCACTCGGGAAGTCCCAGAGGGAGAAATTCCGACCGCTGGAGAGATA
This sequence comes from Melanerpes formicivorus, assembly GCF_026170545.1. Taxonomy (NCBI): domain Eukaryota; kingdom Metazoa; phylum Chordata; class Aves; order Piciformes; family Picidae; genus Melanerpes; species Melanerpes formicivorus. The sequence continues at coordinate 70,189 of NW_027142849.1, forward strand.
AACGGCGTACTTCTAATAGATCATTTTCACCCAGAGAGAAATGGTATCGGCTAGCACTGTCTTTGAATGTACCTGAATCCTTAATAGCGACATTACCAACGAGACTGTTAAAAGGCGTAGTGCTGAGCATACAAAATAAATCTGGCAGCTGGGAAGAGGACGACTACCAAAGTGACCGCCACGGCAAGGGGAAGAATGAAGCTGGAAGCAGCAGTCCTAAAACTGTTTCACCCAGCAAGGATGCTAACCCCTTCATACCTCGCCGCTAGAGCCCAGATAAAAAGCCAAAAAACTAGACACAGCGGTGACTGTTCCAGGCCTCACTCATCGCTTTGTTAATACTTGTCAATGGTCTGAGGATCCAGAGCCTTTCATTTTGATTCCCACTGGACCTACTCGAACTGCTGTAAAATTCCTTATTGACACTGGGGCGCAAATCAGTGTTTTGAATGTGCAACAAGCTAAACGCTTGAAGATCCTGCCATCCCGGAAAAGGATTAAGATACAGGGTGTTACAGGAATGCCTCATACGTGCCATTTAGCCAAAACAAGGTTGTGGCTTCCTGGTGACAAGCGGAGTACCCTGGTAGAAGTTGCCCTGAGTCCATACCCCGAGAACATCCTTGGATTTGATGTTTTAGCTGGCAAACGGTGGCATCTCCCTAACGGTACCCTGTGGTGCTTTGGCTCCTATGGAGTAGGAGCAAAAGGGACTGAAACCGCTCGGGTAGGCACTCTCCAAATTGCTCCACCTTTACCCAAATCAAGTATCACATGTGTTGCACAGTATTCCCTACCAGCAGCAGCCAGACAAGGCATCACTGAGGTGATTGCAGACCTCGAAAAGAGACAAATCATTACCAGGACACACTCACCCTATAACTCACCAGTGTGGCCAGTGCGTAAACCTGATGGACGATGGAGACTCACCATTGACTACAGGAGGCTCAATAGCAACACGCCCCCACTCACCGCTGCAGTCCCAAGCCTGACATCCATTGTGACAGCAATCCAAGCTGCGTCACATACTTGGATGGCTTCACTGGACATTAAGGACATGTACTTTATGATCCCTCTATGTGAGGAGGATAAACCACAGTTCGCTTTCACATGGCAAAGTTCCCAATACACCTTCAATCGTCTTCCCCAGGGGTACAAGCACTCAGGAACCATTGCGCACAACTCCTTAGCAGCACTGTTAGACACCACTGAAGTCCCAAAAGATGTAAGTGTCTACCAGTACATAGATGACATCTTTGTCGGGGGAAATGACGAAGGTAAGGTGGGTTCAGTAGCTGCAGCGATCTGGGACCTTTTGACCAAAAATGGGTTACAGGTTCCACAAGCTAAATGTCAAGGCCCGAGCCAAGAAATTAAATTTCTTGGATCCTCGTGGGTAGCAGGAGCAATATCAGTGCCAGAGGATGCTCTCGAGGCTATTGAAAAGGGCCAAATTCCCAATAACAAAAGGGAGCTTCAGCGGCTCTTGGGTACCTTGGGTTACTGGAGAAAACATATTCCAGGTTTCTCAGTAATTGCTCGTCCCCTCTATGACCTGCTTAAAAAGAGCAGAGTCTGGGACTGGACCCCAAGGCATACTGAAAGCCTAAAGGTTTTGAAGGATGAATTAAAGGCTTACCAGAAATTGGGCCCTTTGCACCCACATGACCCCTTAAGGGCAGAATGGGGCTTCTCTGAACATGCTTCCTACTGTGGGATTTTTCAAAGGGGACCTAAAGGCCCAAACAGAGCCCTTTTATTCTCTTCAACAGTATTCAAAGATGCTGAAAGGAGATACTCTGAATGGGAGAAGGGACTCCTGTCTCTGACCCGAGCTGTCAAAGAGGCAGAGAAGCTGCGCACTACGCAGGATATTGTAGTGCAAGGTCCATTCTCTCTGCTCAAAGCAATCCTCAATGGAACCCCACCACCAGAAGGAATTGCTCAGAAGGCTACCGTAAGAAAATGGTATGCCTATCTGGAAGGGATGGCTCAGCTTATGCCTCTAAGAGAAGGGCCCACAAAAGTATCCAAATTGCAGCAGCCCATCAACCCACATACTATCCCACTGTGCCAGCCCTACAAGCCATCTCCTATTCAGGTGGCACCTGAATTGACTACCAATGCCAATACTGAGGGAGTGTGGTTCACAGATGCATCTGCCCAAAGGGTAGAATCACAGTGGCATTACAAGGCTGCAGCACTGGAGATTGGCACAGACAGGACTGTCATTGAAGAGGGCGAAGGCAGTGCCCAAGTGGGAGAACTGCGTGCCCTTATGCTAGCTGTGGAAAATGGTGCAGAGACCATATACACTGATTCATATGCTACTTTCAAAGGTGCCACAGAATGGATTTGCCAGTGGGAAGCAAACCAGTGGATAGTTGGCAATACCCCAGTTTGGAGGGCAATCGACTGGCAAAGACTACTAGAGATAAGTCGAGCCAGGACCATCACAGTAGGATGGGTAAAGGGACACTCCAGGAAGCAAACCCCTGCTGCTACTTGGAATCAACAAGTAGATCACTTAGCAAAAATCAGTGTAGTTGATTGTGAGGGAAAGGAGTGGGAACGATTGGCTGAGTGGCTACATATTAAAAGAGGTCACTCAGGTAAGTCAGACCTTTACTACGAATGCAGATCCAGGGGGTGGCCAGTTTCTTTGACCACATGCGAAACCATTGTTTCAGCCTGCCCTCAGTGCCAGATCAGATTAAAAGCTAACCATCCTGGTCTGGCTCCAGCCCAGCATATCAAGAAAGACAAAGTGCTATGGAGCACATGGCAGATTGATTATGTTGGTCCCCTCCGACCCTCACATGGGAAAAAATACATACTGGTAGGGGTAGAAGTGGTTTCAGGCTTAGTCATGGCCACTGCTACTAGCACTGCTTCAGGAGCTCAAACCATTGAAACTCTAAAGGATTGGTTCAGCATTCTGTCTATGCCTGAACATATTCAGAGTGATAATGGTTCACATTTCACCTCAACCTCAGTCCAAGGCTGGGCCCGACGGGAAGGAGTCAAATGGACATTTCATACTCCATATTATCCCCAGGCAAATGGCATAGTGGAGAGGGCAAATGGCCTCATTAAGAAACATGCAAATGTTTCAAGGAGTAATTGGGATAAACGCCTGCCTTCTGCAGTTTTCATTGTAAACAACCGATGGGGGAATTATGGCAGCCCCAAAGTCAAGGCATTTTGCCCTGCTGACCCAGTTAGGGATGTCAGCCACATGCCAGGGGAGGCAAAGGATGAACACCCACATTCCGTAACACAGATGCAGGTGGGCCAACCAGTGTTAGTGAAACTGCCTTCTATCGGGATTGTACCCATGACACTGGCTAAGCCCAGGGGTCTATACGCTTGGGAGGCTACTGACATCAATGGAAAAACTCATCGCATAAGTGCTTGGTGGGTCGTTTCCAATTACTAACTGTCAAGCCCGGCTTTAAACACTGTGGTCAGTTTTGTTTCTCCACAGAATGACAACAGTTCCAGTGGACAGATTATCCTGGAGAGGAAGATCCGTCTCGGGAGTAACAGGGATCCACCACCGGTCAGGGGGTGGAGACTAGAAAACACTAAGGTCACCGATACTGACCTTAGACTTAACGAGTTCTATAATGTGTTGTAGCATGCTTTGTTTAGAGTACAGTTGTACACTTCTGATATATGTATATATATATATGCATGATGTTCTTGTGATGTTTCTATATAATGTTTAATTCATCCTTGGTAGAGTTTAATTATAGAGCAATATTTGCCCACATATACTTGCCCATAAGCAGGGGGTGGAATGTAGTGAAGGATGCTTATGATCAGGATATATTTCTGTATGTGTTAACCCTCCTTTGTCCCCCCCCTCCTTTCTGGAGGCAGCAGGGGGAATCCTGGCGCCACTGAGTCCAGGTAAACAGCCTACCTGGGCGTGGTCTCACCCCTGCAGTACTAGAGGCAGGCTATATATTTGTTTCCCCGAGTATAGCATATACTCAGGCCATATTTGGTAGCTGGTAGTTCATTGGTTAATGTTTGCGTTGGCAACAGATGCTTATTGGGCCAGTATTCACTGGGGCAAATGGTAAATAGGGGTCGTTTGGCAAATGAGCCCCCCGCCTCGGTGTTGGAGCCTGTGTGTGCGTGCGTGCCAGTCAGTGCTTCGGGAGGCCTCGTGGTCCTTTTGCCACCGTCACCCAGCTGTGTGCGGTGCCGTGGACAGCACTCCGTGAGATCAACCGCTGCGTGATCCATTGTAGGAGAAAACCTGGTAGACCGTGTGAACCAGCACTGCTGACCTGCCACTACCCCCCCTCTGAACGTGGAATTTTGTATCCTGGGAGAGAACAGCAGAGCCACGCGGTGCGGCCACGCGGCCAGCGCCATTTCCTTCCTCCTTATTACGGCACATCCGTGCCACGTTGTCTGGATTATAAATATTACTGAGGAAAGACTCCACGAAGTTCTCAGCTTGTGAGTAAGCCAAGCCCTTTGTAGAGCTTCGGTTAGGATAGCGTTTATATTGCTCCGGGTGGAGGGTTGCCGGTCACTGACCAACCCCTCCCCCGCCACTCTCTGACTCAGTTTAGATTCTAAGTTCTGTGAACCATTTTGGTTTAAATGCCCATATATAACATTCTGTAAAGATAGTTCCACTAACCGAATATTGATACCTGTGAAGGGCGATTGCAAATACCCCGTTACAGAGTTTGTATATATACAAATAAACTTATTATTTTCGTTGATGGATCTGCCGTGCATTTCTGAGGGCATATCCACGACAGTGAGCCGCCTCCCTTGGGCCTGCCCAGGCCCGAGGCTGGGTTGGGGGGGAGGAAAGAGCCCTGGGGGGGTTTGGGTGTACCCCCAGGTGGGGATGGGATGTTCTTGGGCATGTTCTGGGATTTCTCTCTTTGTCACGGTGCTTGTGGTTCTCTGGAAAGCTTTCATTGGGGTTTGTTTTTAAAGTGTTCTTTTTTTTCCTATTGAAACTTTCCATCACTTTTGCAATCCCTTTGTCTGAGTCGTTGTTTCTGCCCTGTGGTGGGGAGGGGGTTTGCCACAACCCATTACACAAGGTGAAAGGACCTACCACAGAGATTCAGTTTCTGGGAGTGCGGTGGCAGGATGGATGCCGACACATTCCGGTGGATGTGGTAAATAGAGTCTCTACCATGGCAAATCCCACAGACAAGCAAGAGACCCTACGTTTCTTGGGGATAGTGGGATTTTGGAGACTGCACATTCCTGCATACAGTCAGATTGTGAAACCTCTGTATGATGTGACTCGAAAGAGAAACAGTTTCCACTGGGGACCTGAACAACAAGCAGCCTTTGACCAGATAAAGCAAGAGGTAGTTCAAGCAATGGGTCTGGGACCTGTCCAAGATGGTCCAGACATTAAGAACATTTTGTACATGGCTGCAAGTGACAATGGTCCAACCTGGTGCTTGTGGCAAAAAGCTCCAGGTGAGACACGTGGACGACCTCTTGGTTTCTGGAGTCGAGGTTACAGAGGTTCAGAGGCTAATTATACTCCAACAGAGAAAGAAATCTTAGCTGCCTATGAAGGAGTAAAGGCACCTTCTGAAGTGATTGGAACTGAATCACAACTTCTCTTAGCTCCCAGATTACCAGTTTTGAATTGGATGTTCAAAGGCAAAGGCTCCACACCACATCATGCCACAGACTCAACATGGTCTGAGTGGGTGGCTCTGATAACACAGAGAGCTCGAATGGGAAATCTTGAAAGGCCTGGTCTAGTGGAGGTGATCTCAAGTTGGCCTGAAGGTACCAACTGTGCCAAACCTCCAGAGGAGAAAGTAACTCGTGCTGAGGAAGCTCCTCCTTACAATGACCTTTCTGATGATGAAAAGAAATATGCTTTGTTCACAGACGGTTCCTGTCGTCTTGTTGGGAACAAGCGAAGGTGGAAGTCTGCAGTGTGGAGTCCAACACGCCGAGTTGCAGAGGTGAAGGATGGAGAAGGAGAATCCAGTCAGTTCGCAGAGGTAAAAGCTGTCCAGCTAGCTCTCGACGTAGCTGAACGTGAGAGATGGCCAAAGCTTTATCTCTACACCGACTCATGGATGGTAGCCAATGCTCTATGGGGTTGGCTAAAGAACTGGAAGAAGAGTGGTTGGCAGAGGAAAGGAAAACCCATTTGGGCAGCCAACCTGTGGCAGGACATTGCTGATCGAATCGAGAGAATTCCAGTGAAAGTGAGACACATCGATGCTCACATTCCTAAGAGCAAAGCTACTGAGGAACAGCAACACAACCATCAGGCAGATCTGGCTGCAAAAGTTTCTCAAGTAGCCATGGACTCTAATCTTGATCTCGACTGGAAACACCGAGGTGAGATATTCTTAGCTCGGTGGGCTCATGATTCGTCAGGACATCAAGGCAGAGATGCAACATACCAATGGGCTCGTGACAGATCCATAGACATTTCCATGGATGCTATCACGCAAGTCATCCATGACTGTGACATTTGTGCTGCTATTCAGCAGGCAAAACGACTTAAGCCCTTGTGGTATGGTGACAGATGGTCCAAGTACAAGTATGGTGAAGCTTGGCAGATTGACTACATCACTCTACCACGTTCTCGTTCTGGTAAGCAATACGTGCTTACTATGGTAGAGGCAAACACTGGATGGTTGGAAACTTATCCAGTTCCACATGCAACTGCACGCAACACCATTCTCGGTCTGGAGAGACAAATCCTGTGGAGACACGGAACTCCAGAGAGGATTGAGTCAGACAACGGAACTCATTTCAAGAACAACCTTGTAAAGAGCTGGGCAAAAGAGCACGGTATTGAGTGGATATTCCACATCCCCTACTATGCACCAGCTTCAGGGAAGATTGAACGCTACAACGGTTTGTTGAAGACCACTCTCAAAGCCATGGGGGGTGGATCTTTGAAAAACTGGGAAAAACATTTAGCACAAGCAACCTGGCTGGTAAATAGTAGAGGTTCAGTGAACAGAGCTGGACCTGCACATTCAGATTTGCTACGGAAAGTAGAAGGTGATAGAGTTCCTGTTGTTAGAGAAAAGAATCTGTTAGGTAAAACTGTTTGGGTATTTTCACCCTCAGGAGAGGCTAAACCTGTCCGAGGGGTGGTTTCAGCTGAAGGTCACAGTATCACAGTATCACAGTATCACCCAGGTTGGAAAGGACCTCGAGGATCATCGAGTCCAACCTGACACCGCAGACCCCATGACTAGACCATGGCACCAAGTGCCACATCCAATCTCCCCTTGAACGCCTCCAGGGTCGATGACTCAACCACCTCCCTGGGTAACCCATTCCAATGCCGAATGACTCGCTCGGTGAAGAACTTCCTCCTCACCTCGAGTCTGAACCTCCCCTGGCGCAGCTTGAGACTGTGTCCCCTTGTTCTGGTGCTGGTTGCCTGGGAGAAGAGGCCAACTCCCTCCTGGCTACAACCACCCTTCAGGTAGTTGTAGAGGGCAATAAGGTCACCCCTGAGCCTCCTCTTCTCCAGGCTAAACAATCCCAGCTCCCTCAGCCTCTCCTCATAGGGCTTGTGTTCAAGGCCTCTCACCAGCCTTGTTGCCCTTCTCTGGACACGCTCAAGTGTCTCAATGTCCTTCTTAAACTGAGGAGCCCAGAACTGGACACAGTACTCAAGGTGCGGCCTAACCAGAGCAGAGTACAGGGGCACTATGACCTCCCTGCTCCTGCTGGCCACACTATTCCTAATGCAGGCCAGGATGCTATTGGCCCTCCTGGCCACCTGAGCACACTGCTGGCTCATATTCAGGTGGCTGTCGATCAGCACACCCAGGTCCCTCTCTGTCTGGGAGCTCTCCAGCCACTCCGACCCCAGCCTATAGCTCTGCATGGGATTGCCATAGCCAAAGTGCAGCACTCGGCACTTGGACTTGTTGAAAGCCATCCCATTGGACTCTGCCCATCTTTCCAGTCGGTCGAGGTCCCTCTGCAGAGCCTTTCTACCCTCTAATTGACTAACATCTGCCCCTAACTTTGTGTCATCTGCAAACTTGCTGATGACTGACTCTACCCCTTCATCCAGATCATCAACGAATATGTTGAAGAGGGCAGGGCCCAGCACTGATCCCTGGGGGACACCACTGGTGACTGGCCTCCAGCTGGATGCGGCACCGTTCACGACCACTCTCTGGGCCCGGCCCTCCAGCCAGTTCCTAACCCAGCACAGAGTGTAGTGGTCCAATCCACAGGCTGACAGCTTAGTCAGCAGTTTGCTGTGGGGGACGGTGTCAAAGGCCTTGCTGAAGTCTAGGTAGACCACATCCACAGGCCTCCCCACATCCACCAGGCGGGTCACCTGATCATAGAAAGAGATCAGGTTGGAGAGGCAGGATCTGCCCTTCCTGAATCCATGTTGGCTGGACCTGAGCCCTTGGCCATCCTTCAGGTCCGGGTCACACTTATTGGGTAATGCAAGAGAATGGTGAAATTCAGTGTATTCCACAAAGAAATTTAACTTTAGCTGAAAGAGGTTAATTTCAAACTGCTGTACAGCTACATCGCATCCAGAGGAAGAATCAACGAGGAATCTACGGTGCACGAACCCTGAGATCCCTGAGAGCCCTGAGTCAACTAAGAGACCCTGAGATTCCCTGTTTCCCTTTTCTTCGCTTCGTCAGTGAAGAAATGAACTGTTTTCCATTTTTCTCATTTTCTGATTTTCTTGGACTTTTGAATCATCTACATCTGAGCATAGCCGGAATGGACTATGAACTTTACTCACGAACTGTAAATATCGTTTTGGATTGGATGGACAGTATGAACGGCCGATGAAATTGTTTAGAAGGGGTGGACTGTCACCGGCTGAGGCTGTCCCCTTAAGAAAGGGAATATGGTGGACGGAAATTGGTAAATGGAAGGAATAATCTAAACTAATTTCATTGGTGAAGTGGGAGGAAGCACCTTCTGAACTGGGAGTGAACTGGGCATTTCCAGCACTTCTCTGTCAGTCTTGCTTCCGCCTCTTCTTCGTGCTGCAGCTCTCTCTGTGCTGGGCTTTCTGCCAAGGCCTCGGCCTTGAAGACCAGATAAAGGCCGGTATTAACTCCCTTCCAATTAACACGAACTGCTTCTAACATTTTTTTTTCTCTCTTTTCTCTCTCTTTCTATCCCACTCTGGGGAAAGGGGGAAAGAGGGGAGAGCGGAGGTGTGAAACCCCCCTCAGCCGAGGGGGGAACTCTCATTTCTGTGTTACTTTATTGCATATCTTTGTATATATTGTAGATATTGTAAATTTGTAAATATTCCCCTGCAAATCCTACACTGCTTTGTAAATATAGCTCCACTGCGTTGCTAATTTAGCTTGTGAGTTTTTTTTCCTTTCCCTTCAATTTTTTTTCCCTTTAACCTTACAAGGGGGAAGGCAGGAGGCTTCTTCGCCTTACCCTTCCAACCCACCACACTGCCCCAGCCCCCAGCCCAGCCCCAGATCAGCCCCAGGCGAGGCCTAGCCCCAGCCACGGCTCCAGCCCCCAGCCCAGCCACAGCCCTGCCCCATCCTTGGCCCAGCCTCCAACCCAGCCTCAGCCCCATTCCTGCCCCCAGCCCCAGCCCAGCCCCAGCCCTGCCCCAGCCCGAGCCCCAGACTTGGCCCCAGCCCAGCGCTAGCCCAGCCCTGCCCCCAGCCCTAGCCCAGCCCTGCCACAGGCCCAGCCCTAGCCCAGCCCTGCCCTCAGCCCAGCCCCAGCCCAGCCCCATCCCCAGCCCTGCCCCAGCCCTGCTCTCACCCCAGCCCCAGCCCCAGCCTGGCCCTAGCCCTGCCCCAGCCCCAAGCCCGGCCCCAGCCCTGCCCCCAGCCCCAGTCCAGCCCCAGCCCCGGCCCAAGCCCCAGCCCCAGCCCAGCCATAGACTTGGTTCTTGCCCCGGCCCCAGCCCTGTCCCAGTCCCCGCCCCAGCCTCATCCCCAGCCCTGCCCCAGCCCCAGCCCAGCCTCCAGCCCAACCCTGCCCCAGCCCCCAGCCCAGCCCCAGATCAGCCCCAGGCGAGGCCTAGCCCCAGCCCCGGCTCCAGCCCTATCCCAGCCCTGCCCCAGCCTCAGGCCCAGACCTGCCCCAGCTCCAGCCCTAGCCCTGTCCCCAGCCCTGGGCCCTGCCCCAGCCCCAGTCCTGCCCCATCCCAGCCCCCAGCCCCAGCGCTGCCCTCAGCCCAGCCCCAGCCCTGCCCCAGCCCCAGCCCCACCCTCGGCTCCACCCCAGCCCCAGGCCCAGCCCTGCCCCAGTCCACGTCCCAGCCCAGTCCTGGTCCCAGCCCAGCCCCAGCCCCAGTCCCAGCCCCACCCTCGGCCCCGGCCCCAGCCCCAGCCCAGCCCTAGCCCCATCCCTGCCCCCAGCCCAGCCACAGCCCCAGCCCCAGCCCTGCTCCAGCCCAGCCCCAGCCACAGCGCAGATCCCCGTCCTGGACCCAGTCCCAGCCCCAGCCCCACCCGCGGCCCCAGGCCAGGCCCTAGCCAAACCCCACTTACGGCCCCATCCCCGGCCCCAGCCCAGCCCTAGCCCAGCCCTGCCACAGCCACAGCCCAGCCCCAGCCCCAGTCCTGGCCCCAGCCCCAGCCCTGCCCCGAACCCAGCCCCAGCCCGGCCCCAGCCCGAGCCCCAGACTCGGCCCCAGCCCAGCGCTAGCCCAGCCTCAGCCCCGGCCGCAGCCCTGCCCCAGCTCCAGCCCTGGACCCAGTCCCAGCCCGAGCCCCACCCGCGGCCCCAGCCCAGGCCCTAGCCAAACCCCACTTATGGCCCCATCCCCGGCCCCAGCCCAGCCCTAGCCTATCCCTGCCCCAGGCCCAGCCCAGACCCCAGCCCAGACCCCAGCCCAGCCTCAGCCCCGGCAGCAGCCCTGCCCCAGCCCCAGCCCTAGCCCAGCCCTAAGGTCAGCCCAGCCCCAGTCATCCCCAGCCCTGCCCCAGCACCAGCCCAACCTCCAGCCCAACCCTGCCCCAGCCCCCAGCCCAGCTCCAGATCAGCCCCAGGTGAGGCCTAGCCCCAGCCACGGCTCCAGCCCCCAGCCCAGCCCCAGCCTCAGGCCCAGCCCTGCCCCAGCCCCAACCTAGCCTTTAGCGTCTAGCCCAGCCCCAGCTCAGCCCCACCCAGCCCCAGCCTAATCCCTGGCCCCATCCCTGGCCCAGCCCCCAACCCAGCCTCAGCCCCATCCCTGCCCCCAGCCCCAGCCCCAGCCCGAGCCCCAGACTCGGCCCCAGCCCAGCGCTAGCCCAGCCCTGCCCCCAGCCCTAGCCCAGCCCTGCTGCAGGCCCAGCCCTGCCCCAGCCCTGCCCTCACCCCAGCCCCACCCCCAGCCTGTCCCTAGTCCTGCCCCAGCCCTGGCCCCAGCCCTGCCCCAGCCCCAGCCCCAGCCCCGGCCCCAGCCCTGCCCCAGCCCCAGTCCTGCCCCAGCCCCGGCCCCAGCCCTGTCCCCAGCCCAGCCCCAGCCCAAGGCCCAGCCTCCAGCCTAGTCCTGCCCCAGCCCCGGCCTCAGCCCCGGCTCCAGCCCTACCCCAGCCCTGCCCCAGCCTCAGGCCCAGACCTGCCCCAGGCCCAGCCCTAGCCCAGCACCAGCCTCGGCTCAGCCCCACCCCACCCCAGCCCCAGCCTTGCCCCAGCCCCAGTCCTGCCCCAGCCCCAGCCCCAGCCCTGTCCCCAGCCCCATCCACAGCCCAGCCCCAGACTTGTCCCAGTCCCTGCCCCAGCCTCATCCCCAGCCCTGCCCCAGCCCCAGCCCCATCCCTCCCCCCAGACCCAACCCCAGCCCTGTTCCAGCCCCGGCCCCAGCCCCAGCCCCAGCCCAGCCATAGACTTGGTTCCAGCCCCAGCCCCAGCCCTGCCCCCAGCCCAGCCCCAGCCCAAGGCCCAGCCTCCAGCCTAGTCCTGCCCCAGCCCCTGCCCCAGCCCCAGCCCAGCCTCCAGCCCAACCCTGTCCCCAGCCACAGCCACAGCCCAGCCCCAGCCCTGTCCCAGTCCCCGCCCCAGCCTCATTCCCAGCCCTGCCCCAGCCCCAGCCCCGGCCCCAGCCCATCCCCAGCCCCATCCCTGCCCCCAGCCCAACCCCAGCCCCAGGCTAGCCCCAGCCCTGCCCCACCCCTGGCCCCATCCCCGGCCCCATCCCCGGCCCCTGCCCCAGCCCCAGTCCTGCCCCATCCCAGCCCCCATCCCCAGCCCTGCCCCATCCCTGCCCTCAGCCCAGCCCCAGCCCCAGCCCAGCCCCAGCCCTGTTCCAGTCCCAGCCCCAGCCCTGTCCCCAGCACAGCCCCAGCCCTGCGCCAGTCCCAGCCACAGCTCCGGCCCCAGCCATAGCCCAGCCCCCACCCCATTCCTGCTCCCAGCCCTGCCCTCAGCCCAGCCCCAGCCCCAGCCCGGCCCCAGCCCTGTCCCAGCCCCGGCCCCAGCCCCATCCCCAGGCCCCAGCCCCAGCAACAGCCTCATCCCTACTCCCAGCCCAGCCCTAGCCCAGCCCTGCCCCAGGTCTGGCCCCAGCCCTGTCTCCAGCTCCAGCCCTGCCCCAGCCCCACCCCTAGCCCAGCCCTGCCCTCAGGCCCAGCCCCAGCCCCAGCCCCACCCTTGGCCCCAGCCCAGCCCCAGCCCCAGCCCTGCCCCAGCCCAGCCCCAGCCCCACCCCAGTCTCAGCCCCAGCCCTGCCCCAGCCCAGCCCCAGCCACAGACCAGCCCCAGCCCTGGACCCAGCCCCAGCCCCAGACCTACCCCAGCCCCAGCCATGCCCCTGCCCAGCCCAAGCCACAGCCTAGCCCCAGCCCTTGACCCAGCCCCTGCCCCAGCCCTGCCCCAGCTCCAGCCCCAGCCCTGCCCCAGCCCAGCCCAAGCCACAGCCCAGCCCTAGACCTGTCCCCATCCCCAGCCCCTGCCCCAGACCCAGTCCTGCCCCATCCCAGCCCCAAACCCCAGCCCAGCCCCAGCCCTGCCCTCAGCCCAGCCCCAGCCCTGCCCCAGCCCTGCCCTCAGCCCAGCCCCAACCACAGCCCCGGCCCCAGCCACAGCCCAGCCTCCGCCCCATCCCTGCCCCAGTCCAGCCCCAGCCCAGCCCCAGCCCTGCCCCAGGCCTAGCCCCAGTCCCAGCCCCAGCCCTGGCCCCAGGCCAGCCCTAACCTAGCCCTGCCACAGCCCCAGGCCTAGCCCAGCTTTGCCCTCAGCCCAGCCCCAGCCCGGCCCCAGCCCTGTCCCCAGCCCCAGCCCCAGCCCGGCCCCAGCCCTGCCACAGCCCCAGTCCCAGCCCTCTTCCCGCCCTGGCCCCAGCCCTGTCCCCATCCCCAGCCACAGCCCAGCCCCAGCCCTGTCCCAGTACCCGCCCCAGCCCCAGCCCAGCCCCAACACAGCCCCAGCCCTACCCCTAACTCAGCCCTAGCCCCAACCCTGTCGGCAGCCCAAGCCCCAGCACCAGCCCCAGCCCCAGCCCCACCCTCGGCACCAGCCCAGCCGCAGCCCCAGCCCCAACCTTGGCCCCAGCCCAGCCCCAGTTCCAGCCCTGCCCCAGCCCTGCCCCAGCCCCGGCCCCAGCCCCGGCCCCAGACTCGACACCAGCCCAGCCCCAGCCCTAGCCCTGCCCCAGTCCCCGCCCCAGTCCCAGCCCCAGCCCACCCTCAGCCCTGGCCCCAGCCCAGCCCTGCCCTCAGCCCAGCCCCAGCCCGGCCCCAGCCCTGTCCCCAGCCCCAGACCCTGCCCCAGCATCACCCTCGTCCCCAGCCTATCCCCTGCCCCAGCCCTACCCCAGCCCAGTCCCGGTCCCAGCCCAGGCCCAGCCCTGCCCCAGCCCCAACCCCAGCCGCGGACCCAGCCCCAGCCCCAGCCACCGCCATGTCCCATCCCCAGCCCTGCACTGAACCCAGCCACAAACCGGCCCCAGCCCAGCCCCAGCTCGGGCCCCAGCCCTACCCCAGCCCAGAGTCGGTCCCAGCCCAGGCCCAGCCCTGCCCCAGCCCAAGCCCCAGCCCCAGCCCCAGCCCCAGCCCCAGCCCCATCCTTTCCCCCAGCCCAGCCCAGCTCTATCCCCATCCCTGCCCCCAGCCCAGCCCCAGCCACCGCCCAGCCCCAGCCCTGAACCCAGCCCCAAACCCAGCCCAGGCCCCAGCCCAGCCCTAGCCCAGCCCAGCCCCAGCCCCAGCCCTGGACCCAGCCCCAGCCTCAGCCCCCGCCGTGCCCCAGCCCCAGCTCTGCACCGAACTCAGCCCCAGCCCTGTCCCTAGCCCCGGCCCCTGCTCCAGCCCCAGTCCTGCCCCATCCCAGCTCCCATCCCCAGCCCTGCCCAAGCCCTGCCCTCAGCCCAGCCCCAGCCCCAGCCTGGCCCCAGCCCAGCCCCAGCCCTAGCCCCAACCTTGGCCCAAGCCCAGCCCCAGTTGCAGCCCTGCCCCAGCCCTGCCCCAGCCCCAGCCCCAGCCCCGGCCCCAGCCCTAGCCCTGCCCCAGTCCCCGCCCCAGTCCCCGCCCCAGCCCACCCTCAGCCCAACCCCAGCCGCGGACCCAGCCCCAGCCCCAGCCACCGCCATGTCCCATCCCCAGCCCTGCACTGAACCCAGCCACAAACCGGCCCCAGCCCAGCCCCAGCTCGGGCCCCAGCCCTACCCCAGCCCAGAGTCGGTCCCAGCCCAGGCCCAGCACTGCCCCAGCCCAAGCCCCAGCCCCAGCCCCAGCCCCATCCTTTCCCCCAGCCCAGCCCAGCTCTATCCCCATCCCTGCCCCCAGCCCTGCCCCAGCCCAAGCCCCAGCCCCAGCCCCAGCCCCAGCCCCAGCCCCAGCCCCAGCCCCAGCCCCATCCTTTCCCCCAGCCCAGACCAGCTCTATCCCCATCCCTGCCCCCAGCCCAGCCCCAGCCACCGCCCAGCCCCAGCCCTGAACCCAGCCCCAAACCCAGCCCAGGCCCCAGCCCAGCCCTAGCCCAGCCCAGCCCCAGCCCCAGCCCTGGACCCAGCCCCAGCCTCAGCCCCCGCCGTGCCCCAGCCCCAGCTCTGCACCGAACTCAGCCCCAGCCCTGTCCCTAGCCCCGGCCCCTGCTCCAGCCCCAGTCCTGCCCCATCCCAGCTCCCATCCCCAGCCCTGCCCAAGCCCTGCCCTCAGCCCAGCCCCAGCCCCAGCCTGGCCCCAGCCCAGCCCCAGCCCTAGCCCCAACCTTGGCCCAAGCCCAGCCCCAGTTGCAGCCCTGCCCCAGCCCTGCCCCAGCCCCAGCCCCAGCCCCAGCCCCGGCCCCAGCCCTAGCCCTGCCCCAGTCCCCGCCCCAGTCCCCGCCCCAGCCCACCCTCAGCCCCGGCCGCAGTCCTAGCCCTTAGTTCAGCCCTGCCCTTAGCCCAGCCCCAGCCCGGCCCCAGCCCTGGACCCAGCCCCAGCCCCAGCCCTGCCCCAGCCCAGCCCAAGCCACATCCCAGACCTGCCCTGAACCCAGACCCAGCCCGGACCCAGCCCTGCCACAGGTCCTGCCCTAGCCCTGTCGCCATCCCAGGCCCCTGCCCCAGCCCCAGTCCTGCCCATCTCCGCCCCAAACCCCAGCCCTGCGCCAGCCCTGCCCTCAGCCCAGCCCCAGCCCCAGCCCGGCCAAGACCCCAGCCCCAGCCCTGCTCCCAGCCCTGGCCCCAGCACTGCCCCAGCCCCAGCCCTAGCCTAGCCCTGCTCTCAGCCCGGCCCCAGCCCTGTCCCCAGCCCCGGTCCCTGCCCCAGCCCCAGCCCGGCCCCAGCCCTGCCACAGCCCCAGTCCCAGCCCTCTTCCCGCCCTGGCCCCAGCCCTGTCCCCAGCCCCAGCCACAGCCCAGCCCCAGCCCTGTCCCAGTACCCGCCCCAGCTCCAGCCCAGCCCCAACACAGCCCCAGCCCTACCCCTAACTCAGCCCTAGCCCCAACCCTGTCGGCAGCCCAAGCCCCAGCACCAGCCCCAGCCCCAGCCCCACCCTCGGCACCAGCCCAGCCGCAGCCCCAGCCCCAACCTTGGCCCCAGCCCAGCCCCAGTTCCAGCCCTGCCCCAGCCCTGGCCCCAGCCCCGGTCCCAGCCCCGGCCCCAGACTCGACCACAGCCCAGCCCCAGCACTAGCCCTGCCCCAGTCCCCGCCCCAGTCCCAGCCCCAGCCCACCCTCAGCCCTGGCCCCAGCCCAGCCCTGCCCTCAGCCCAGCCCCAGCCCGGCCCCAGCCCTGTCCCCAGCCCCAGACCCTGCCCCAGCATCACCCTCGTCCCCAGCCTATCCCCTGCCCCAGCCCTACCCCAGCCCAGTCCCGGTCCCAGCCCAGGTCCAGCCCTGCCCCAGCCCCAACCCCAGCCGCGGACCCAGCCCCAGCCCCAGCCACCGCCATGTCCCATCCCCAGCCCTGCACTGAACCCAGCCACAAACCGGCCCCAGCCCTGCCACAGCCCCAGTCCCAGCCCTCTTCCCGCCCTGGCCCCAGCCCTGTCCCCAGCCCCAGCCCCAGCCCAGCCCCAGCCCTGTCCCAGTACCCGCCCCAGCCCCAGCCCAGCCCCAACACAGCCCCAGCCCTACCCCTAACTCAGCCCTAGCCCCAACCCTGTCGGCAGCCCAAGCCCCAGCACCAGCCCCAGCCCCAGCCCCACCCTCGGCACCAGCCCAGCCGCAGCCCCAGCCCCAACCTTGGCCCCAGCCCAGCCCCAGTTCCAGCCCTGCCCCAGCCCCGGCCCCAGCCCCGGTCCCAGCCCCGGCCCCAGACTCGACCCCAGCCCAGCCCCAGCCCTAGCCCTGCCCCAGTCCCCGCCCCAGTCCCAGCCCCAGCCCACCCTCAGCCCTGGCCCCAGCCCAGCCCTGCCCTCAGCCCAGCCCCAGCCCGGCCCCAGCCCTGTCCCCAGCCCCAGACCCTGCCCCAGCATCACCCTCGTCCCCAGCCTATCCCCTGCCCCAGCCCTACCCCAGCCCAGTCCCGGTCCCAGCCCAGGCCCAGCCCTGCCCCAGCCCCAACCCCAGCCGCGGACCCAGCCCCAGCCCCAGCCACCGCCATGTCCCATCCCCAGCCCTGCACTGAACCCAGCCACAAACCGGCCCCAGCCCAGCCCCAGCTTGGGCCCCAGCCCTACCCCAGCCCAGAGTCGGTCCCAGCCCAGGCCCAGCCCTGCCCCAGCCCAAGCCCCAGCCCCAGCCCCAGCCCCAGCCCTAGCCCCATCCTTTCCCCCAGCCCAGCCCAGCTCTATCCCCATCCCTGCCCCCAGCCCAGCCCCAGCCACCGCCCAGCCCCAGCCCTGAACCCAGCCCCAAACCCAGCCCAGGCCCCAGCCCAGCCCTAGCCCAGCCCAGCCCCAGCCCCAGCCCCAGCCCTGGACCCAGCCCCAGCCTCAGCCCCCGCCGTGCCCCAGCCCCAGCTCTGCACTGAACTCAGCCCCAGCCCTGTCCCTAGCCCCGGCCCCTGCTCCAACCCCAGTCCTGCCCCATCCCAGCTCCCATCCCCAGCCCTGCCCAAGCCCTGCCCTCAGCCCAGCCCCAGCCCCAGCCTGGCCCCAGCCCAGCCCCAGCCCCAGCCCCAGCCCCGGCCCCAGCCCTAGCCCTGCCCCAGTCCCCGCCCCAGTCCCCGCCCCAGTCCCCGCCCCAGCCCACCCTCAGCCCCGGCCGCAGTCCTAGCCCTAGGCCAGCCCTGCCCTTAGTTCAGCCCTGCCCTTAGCCCAGCCCCAGCCCGGCCCCAGCCCTGGACCCAGCCCCAGCCCCAGCCCTGCCCCAGCCCAGCCCAAGCCACATCCCAGACCTGCCCTGAACCCAGACCCAGCCCGGACCCAGCCCTGCCACAGGTCCTGCCCTAGCCCTGTCGCCATCCCAGGCCCCTGCCCCAGCCCCAGTCCTGCCCATCTCCGCCCCAAACCCCAGCCCTGCGCCAGCCCTGCCCTCAGCCCAGCCCCAGCCCCAGCCCGGCCAAGACCCCAGCCCCAGCCCTGCTCCCAGCCCTGGCCCCAGCACTGCCCCAGCCCCAGCCCTAGCCTAGCCCTGCTCTCAGCCCGGCCCCAGCCCTGTCCCCAGCCCCGGTCCCTGCCCCAGCCCCAGCCCCGCCCTCAGCCCAGCCCCAGCCCCATCCCAGCCCCAGCCCTGGACCCAGCCCAGCCCTAGCCCAGACCCTGCCCAGCCCAAGCCACAGCCCAGCCCCAGCCCTGGACCCAGCCCCAGCCCCAGCCCTGGACACAATCCCAGCCCCAGCCCCTGCCATGCCCCAGCCACAGCGCTGCCCCAAACCCAGCCCCAGCCCGGCTCCAGCCCTGCCCCAGCTGCGGCCCTAGCCCTGTCCCCAGCCCCGGCCCCTGCCCCAGCCCCAGACCTGCCCCATCCCAGCCCCAAACCCCAACCCTCCCCCAGCCCTGTCCCCAGCCCCAGCCCCAGCCCCAACCTCGTCCCCAGCCCAGCCCCTGCCCAAGCCCTACCCCAGCCCAGTCCCGGTCCCAGCCCAGGCCCAGCCACGCCACAGCACAAGCCCCAGCCCCAGCCCCAGCCCCATCCGTTCCCCCAGCCCAGCCCCAGCCACCACCCAGCCCCAGCCCTGGACCCAGCCTCAGGCCCAGCCCTGCCCCAGTCCAAGCCACAGCCCCGGCCACAGCCCCAGCCCCGGCCACAGCCCCAGCCCAGCCCCCGCTCCACGCCTGCCCCAGCCCAGCCCTAGCCCCAGCCCCACCCTCGGCACCAGCCCAGCTGCAGCCCCAGACCCAACCTTGGCCCCAGCCCAGCCCCAGTTCCAGCCCTGCCCAAGCCCTGCCCCAGCCCTGGCCCCAGCCCCGGCCCCAGACTCGGCCCCAGCCCAGCCCCAGCCCCAACCCTGCCCCAGCCCAGCCCCGGCCCCAGCCCTGCCCCAGTCCTGGACCCAGCCCCAGACCCAGCCCTGACCCAGACCAGGCCTAGCCCTGGAACCAGGCCCAGCCCTGCCCTGAACCCAGCCCCAGCCCAGCCCCAGCCCTGCCCCAGCTCAGGCCCCAGCCCTGTCCCCAACCCCGGCACCTGCCCCAGCCCTAGTCCTGCCCCAGCCCAGCCCAGCCCCAGCACTGGACCCAGCCCCAGCCCCAGCCCCACCCCCCGGCCTCAGCCCCGGCCCCAGCCCAGCCCCAGTCCCAGCCCTGCCCCAGCCCAGCCCCGGCCACAGCCCAGCCCCAGACCTGCCCCAGTCCCCCCCCCAGCCCAACCTCAGCCCCGGCCCCAGCCCGGCCCCCAGCCTCAGCCTTAGCCCAGCCCTGCTCTTAGCCCAGCCCCAGCCCTTCCCCAGCCCCAGCCCTAGCCAAGCCCTGCTCTCAGCCCAGCCCCAGGCCTGGACCCAGACCCAGCCCTGCCTCAAACCCAGCCCCAGCCCAGCTCCAGCCCTGTCCCCAGACCCGGCCCCTGCCCCAGCCCCAGTCCTGCCCCATCCCAGCCCCCAGCCCCAGCCCGGCCGGAGCCCTGCCACAGCCCTGCCGCAGCCTCGAGCCCAGCCCTGTCCCAGGCCCAGCCCAGAACCCAGCCCAGCCTCAGCCCCAGCCCCAGCCCAGCCCCAGCCCCACCCCTAGCCTAGCCCTGCCCTCAGCCCAGCCCCAGCCCCTGCCACAGCCCCAGCCCTAGCCCAGCCCTGCCCTCATCCCCAGCCCCAGCCCAGCCCCAGCCCAGCCCCAACCACAGCCCAGCCCCAGCCCTGGACCCAGCCCAGCCCAGCCTCAGTCCCGGCCCCAGCCCTGCCCCAGCCCCACCCCTAGCCTAGCCCTGCACTCAGCCCAGCCCCAGCCCACCCCCAGCCCAGCCCCAACCACAGCCCAGCCCCAGCCCTGGACCCAGCCCCAGCCCCAGCCCCAACCTCGTCCCCAGCCCAGCCCCTGCCCAAGCCCTACCCCAGCCCAATCCCGGTCCCAGCCCAGGCCCAGCCCTACCCCAGCCCAAGCCCCAGCCCCAGCTCCAGCCCCATCCGTTCCCCCAGCCCAGCCCATCCCCATCCCTGCCCCCAGTCCAGCCCCAGCCCCAGCCCTACCCTAGCCCTGCCCCAGCCTCAGGCCCAGCCCTGCCCCAGGCCCAGCCCAGCCCCAGCCCCAGCCCCAGCCCCATCCGTTCCCCCAGCCCAAGCCCCAGCCCCATCCTTGCCCCCAGCCCAGCCCCAGCCCCGGCCCCATCTCAGCGCTAGCCCAGCCCTGCCCCGAGCCCAGCACCAGCCCTGCCCCAGGCCCAGCTGCAGCTCCAGCCCTGCCCCATCCCCAGCCCTAGCCAATTTCTGCCATCAGCCCAGCCCCAGCCCGGCCCCATCCCTGCCCCCTGCCCAGCCCCAGCCCCACCTGAGCCCCAACCCTGCCCCAGCCCAGCCCCAGCCACAGCCCAGCCCCGGCTCTGGACCTAGCCCCAGCCCCAGCCCTGCCCCAGCCCAGCCCAAGCCACAGCCCAGCCCCAGCCCTGCCCCCAGCCTAGCCCTAGCCCAGCCCATACAGAGCCCCAGCCCTGCCCCGAACCCAGCCCCAGCCCGGCCCCAGCCCAGCCCCAGCCCCAGCCCTGACCGAGTCCCATCCCCAGCCCCATCCGTTCCCCCAGCCCCGGCCCCAGCCCAGCCCCAGCCCCAGCCCTGCACCGAACCCAGCCCCAGCCCGGCCCCAGCCCTGCCCCAGCTCGGGCCCCAGCCCTGTACCCAGCCCCAGCCCTGCCCCAGCCCCAGTCCTGCCCCAGCCCCGGCCCCTGCCCTGCCCAAGACTTGGTTCCAGCCCCAGCCCCAGCCCTGCCCCCAGCCCAGCCCCAGCCCCGGCCTCAACCTCAGATCCAGCCCTTCTCCCAGCCCCGGCCCCAGCCCCGGCTCCAGCCCTACCCCAGCCTTGCCCCAGCCTCGAGTCCAGCCCTGTCCCAGGCCCAGCCCAGAACCCAGCCCAGCCTCAGCCCTGGCCCCAGCCCTTCCCCAGCCCCAGCCCTAGCCAAGCCCTGCTCTCAGCCCAGCCCCAGGCCTGGACCCAGCCCCAGCCCTGCCTCAAACCCAGCCACAGCCCAGCCCCAGCCCTGTCCCCAGCCCCGGCCCCTGCCCCAGCCCCAGTCCTGCCCCATCCCAGCCCCCAGCCCCAGCCCGGCCGGAGCCCTGCCACAGCCCTGCCGCAGCCTCGAGCCCAGCCCTGTCCCAGGCCCAGCCCAGAACCCAGCCCAGCCTCAGCCCCGGCCCCAGCCCTGCCCCAGCCCCACCCCTAGCCTAGCCCTACCCTCAGCCTAGCCCTAGCCCTGCCCCAGCCCCAGCCCTAGCCCAGCCCTTCCCAAGCCACAGCCCCAGCCCAGCCCCAGCCCCAGCCCTGCCCCAGCCCAGCCCCAACCACAGCCCAGCCCCAACCCTGGACCCAGCCCAGCCCAGCCTCAGCCCCGGCCCCAGCCCTGCCCCAGCCCCACCCCTAGCCTAGCCCTGCCCTCAGCCCAGCCCCAGCCCACCCCCAGCCCAGCCCCAACCACAGCCCAGCCCCAGCTCTGTACCCAGCCCCAGCCCTGCCCCAGCCCAGACCAAGCCACAGCCCAGCCCTGCCCCGAACCCAGCCCCAGCCAGGCCCCAGCCCTGTCACAGCTTCGGCCCTAGCCCTGTCCCCAGCCCCGGCCCCTGCCCCAGCCCCAGCCCTGCCCTCAGCCCAGCCCCAGCCCCAGCCCTGCCCCATCCCCAGCCCTAGCCCATCCCTGCCATCAGCCCAGCCCCAGCCCGGCCCCATCCCTGCCCCCTGCCCAGCCCCAGCCCCAGCCGAGCCCCAACCCTGCCCCAGCCCAGCCCCAGCCACAGCCCAGCCCTGGCCCCGGACCCAGCCCCAGCCCCAGCCCAGCCACAGCCCCAACCCTGCCCCAGCCCTGCCCCAGCCCCAGCCCGGCCTTATCCCTGCCCCCAGCCCAGCCCCAGCCCCAGCCCTGTCCCGAACCCAGCCCCAGCCCGGCCCCTGCCCAGCCCAAGCCACAGCCCAGCCCCAGCCCTGGACCCAGCCCCAGTCCCAGCCCTAGCCTAGCCCTGCCCTCAGCCCAGCCCCAGCCCTTCCCCAGCCCCAGCCCTAGCCAAGCCCTGCTCTCAGCCCAGCCCCAGGCCTGGACCCAGCCCCAGCCCTGCCTCAAACCCAGCCCCAGCCCAGCTCCAGCCCTGTCCCCAGACCCGGCCCCTGCCCCTGCCCCAGTCCTGCCCCATCCCAGCCCCCAGCCCCAGCCCAGCCGGAGCCCTGCCACAGCCCTGCCGCAGCCTCGAGCCCAGCCCTGTCCCAGGCCCAGCCCAGAACCCAGCCCAGCCTCAGCCCTGGCCCCAGCCCAGCCCCAGCCCCACCCCTAGCCTAGCCCTGCCCTCATCCCCAGCCCCAGCCCAGCCCCAGCCCAGCCCCAACCACAGCCCAGCCCCAACCCTGGACCCAGCCCCGGCCCCAGCCCTGCCCCAGCCCCACCCCTAGCCTAGCCCTACCCTCAGCCTAGCCCTAGCCCTGCCCCAGCCCCAGCCCTAGCCCAGCCCTTCCCAAGCCACAGCCCCAGCCCAGCCCCAGCCCTGCCCCACCCCAGCCCCAGCCCCACCCCTAGCCTAGCCCTGCCCTCATCCCCAGCCCCAGCCCAGCCCCAGCCCAGCCCCAACCACAGCCCAGCCCCAACCCTGGACCCAGCCCCGGCCCCAGCCCTGCCCCAGCCCCACCCCTAGCCTAGCCCTACCCTCAGCCTAGCCCTAGCCCTGCCCCAGCCCCAGCCCTAGCCCAGCCCTTCCCAAGCCACAGCCCCAGCCCAGCCCCAGCCCTGCCCCAGCCCAGCCCCAACCACAGCCGAGCCCCAGCCCTGCCCCAGGCCCAGCCCAGCCCCAGCCCAGCCCCATCCCAGCCCCAGCCCCAGCCCCATCCGTTACCCCAGCCCAAGCCCCAGCCCCATCCTTGCCCCCAGCCCCAGCCCCAGCCCTGCACCGAACCCAGCCCCAGCCATGCCCCAGCCCCAGTCCTGCCCCAGCCCCGGCCCCAGCCCCGGCTCCAGCCCTGCCCAGGACTTGATTCCAGCCCCAGCACCAGCCCTGCCCCCAGCCCAGCCCCAGCCCTGGCCTCAACCTCAGATCCAGCCGTGCTCCCAGCCCCAGCCCCAGCCCCAGCCCCGGCTCCAGCCCTACCCCAGCCTTGCCCCAGCCTCGAGTCCAGCCCTGTCCCAGGCCCAGCCCAGAACCCAGCCCAGCCTCAGCCCCAGCCCCAGCACTACCCCAGCCCTTCCCCAGCCCCAGCCCTAGCCAAGCCCTGCTCTCAGCCCAGCCCCAGCCCTTCCCCAGCCCCATCCCTGCCCCAAACCCAGCCCCAGCCCAGCCCCAGCCCTGTCCCCAGCCCCGGCCCCTGCCCCAGCCCCAGTCCTGCCCCATCCCAGCCCCCAGTCCCAGCCCAGCCGGAGCCCTGCCAAAGCCCTGCCGCAGCCTCGAGCCCAGCCCTGTCCCAGGCCCAGCCCAGAACCCAGCCCAGCCCCAGCCCCACCCCTAGCCTAGCCCTGCCCTCAGCCCAGCCACAGCCCTGCCACAGCCCCAGCCCTAGCCCAGCCCTACCCTCATCCCAGCCCCAGCCCAGCCCCAGCCCAGCCCCAACCACAGCCCAGACCCAGCCCTGGACCCAGCCCAGCCCAAAACCCCAGCCCGGCCCCAGCCCTGCCTTCAGCCCAGCCCCAGCCCCAGCCCTGCCCCAGTCCCAGCCCCAGTCCCAGCCCCAGCCCTGGCCCCAGGCCAGCCCTAACATAGCCCGGCCCCAGCCCCAGGCCTAGCCCAGCCCTGCCCTCAGCCCAGACCCAGCCATGGAACCAGGCCCAGCCCTGCCCCGAACCCAGCCCCAGCCCAGCCCCAGCCGTGCCCCAGCTCGGGCCCCAGCCCTGTCCCCATCCCCGGCCCCCACCCAGCCCCAGTCCTGCCCCATCCCAGCCCCCAGCCCCAGGCCTGCCCAAGCCCTGCCCTCAGCCCAGCCCCAGCCCCAGCCCGGCCCCAGCCCTGCCGCAGCCCCGGCCCCCAGCCCTGTCCCCAGCCCCAGCCACAGCCCAGCCACAGCCTTGCCCCAGCCCTGGCTCCTGCCCCAGCCCCAGCCCCAGCCCCAGCCTTGCCCAAGCCTTGGTTCCAGCCCTGTCCCCAGCCCCTGCTCCAGCCCCAACCTCGTCCCCAGCCCAGCCCCTGCCCAAGCCCTACCCCAGCCCAGTCCCGGTCCCAGCCCAGGCCCAGCCCTGCCGCAACCCAAGCCCCAGCCCCAGCCCCGCCGCAACCCAAGCCCCAGCCCCAGCCCCAGCCCCATCCGTTCCCCCAGCCCAGCCCATCCCCATCCCCATCCCTGCCCCCAGTCCAGCCCCAGCCCCAGCCCTACCCTAGCCCTGCCCCAGCCTCAGGCCCAGCCCTGCCCAAGGCCCAGCCCAGCCCCAGCCCAGCCCCAGCCCAGCCCCAGCCCCAGCCCCATCCGTTACCCCCAGCCCAAGCCCCAGCCCCATCCTTGCCCCCACCACAGCCCCAGCCCCGGCCCCATCTCAGCGCTAGCCCAGCCCTGCCCCCAGCCCAGCACCAGCCCTGCCCCAGGCCCAGCTGCAGCTCCAGCCCTGCCCCATCCCCAGCCCTAGCCCATCCCTGCCATCAGCCCAGCCCCAGCCCGGCCCTATCCCTGCCCCCTGCCCAGCCCCAGCCCCAGCCGAGCCCCAGCCCTGCCCCAGCCCAGCACAAGCCACAGCCCAGCCCCAGCCCTGGACCCAGCTCCAGCCCCATCCCTGCCCCCAACCCAGCCCTAGCCCAGCCCATACCCAGCCCCAGCCCTACACCAAACCCAGCCCCATCCCTGCTCTCAGCCCAGCCCTAGCCCAGCCCTGACCCAGCCACCGCCCAGCCCCAGACCTGGACCCAGCCCCAGCCCCAGCCCTGGACCCAGCCCCAGCCCCAGCCCTGGACCCAGCCCAGACCCAGCCCAGGCCCAGCCCAGCCCAGCCCCAGCCCTGGACCCAGCCCCAGGCCCAGCCCTGGACCCAGCCCAGACCCAGCCCAGGCCCAGCCCAGCCCCAGCCCCAGCCCTGGACCCAGCCCCAGCCCTGGACCCAGCCCCGCCCCAGCCCAGGCCCAGCCCAGCCCCAGCCCCAGCCCTGGACCCAGCCCAGACCAGACCCAGGCCTGGACCCAGCCCCAGCCCTGCCCCGAACCCAGCCCCAGCCCGGCCCTAGCCCTGCCCCAGCTCAGGCCCTAGCCCTGTCCCCAGCCCCGGCCCCTGCCCCAGCCCCAGTCCTGCCCCATCCCAGCCCAAAACCCCAGCCCGGCCCCAGCCCTGCCTTCAGCCCTGCCCCAGCCCCAGCCCTGCCCCAGTCCCAGCCCCAGTCCCAGCCCTGCCCTCATCCCCAGCCCCAGCCCAGCACCAGCCCAGCCCCAACCACAGCCCAGCCCCAGCCCCAGCCCTGCCCCAGCCCAGCCCCAACCACAGCCCAGCCCCAGCCCTGGACCCAGCCCCAGCCCCACCCCAGCCCCTGCCCAGCCCAAGCCACAGCCCAGCCCCAGCCCTGGACCCAGCCCCAGCCCCAGCCCTGCCCCAGCCCAGACCAAGCCACAGCCCAGCCCTGCCCCGAACCCAGCCCCAGCCCGGCCCCAGCCCTGTCACAGCTCCGGCCCCTGCCCCAGCCCCAGCCCTGCCCTCAGCCCAGCCCCAGCCCCAGCCCTGCCCCAGTCCCAGCCACAGCCAAGGCCACAGCCACAGCCCAGCCTCCGCCCCATCCCTGCCCCAGCCCAGCCCCAGCCCTGCCCCAGGTCCAGCCCCAATCCCAGCCCCAGCCCTGGCCCCAGGCCAGCCCTAACCTAGCCACGCCCCAGCCCCAGGCCTAGCCCAGCCCTGCCGTCAGCCCAGCCCCAGCCCTGGAACCAGGCCCAGCCCTGCCCCAGCCCCAGCCCCAGCCCGGCCCCAGCCCTCCCGCAGCCCCGGTCCCAGCCCTGTCCTCAGCCCTGGCTCCTGCCCCAGCCCCAGCCCCAGCCCCAGCATGGCCCAAGCCTTGGTTCCACCTCCAGCCCCAGCACAGCCCCAGCCCTACCCCTAACACAGCCCTAGCCCCAGCCCTGTTGGCAGCCCCAGCCCCAGCCCCAGCCCCACCCTCGGCACCAGCCCTACCCCAGCCCAGCCCCAGCCCAGCCCAGCCCCAGCCCTGGACCCAGCCCCAGCCCCAGCCCCCGCCATGCCCCAGCCCCAGCCCTGAATCAAACCCAGCCCCATCCCTGCCCCCAGCCCAGCCCTAGCCCAGCCCTGACCCAGCCCCCGCCCTGCCCCAGCCCCAGATCTAGCCTGGCCCCAGCCCTGTCCCAGCCCTGGCCCGGTCCCAGCCCCAGCCCCGGCCCCAGGCCGGCCCTAACCTAGCCCTGCCCCATCCCCAGCCATAGCTCATCCCTGCCGTCAGCCCAGCCCCAGCCCTGGACCCAGCCCCAGCCCCAGCCCCCGCCATGCCCCAGCCCCAGCCCTACACCAAACCCAGCCCCATCCCTGCTCTCAGCCCAGCCCTAGCCCAGCCCTGACCCAGCCACCGCCCAGCCCCAGCCCTGGACCCAGCCCAGACCCAGCCCAGGCCCAGCCCAGCCCAGCCCCAGCCCAGCCCTGGACCCAGCCCCAGGCCCAGCCCTGGACCCAGCCCAGACCCAGCCCAGGCCCAGCCCAGCCCCAGCCCCAGCCCTGGACCCAGCCCCAGCCCCAGCCCTGGACCCAGCCCCAGCCCCAGCCCTGGACCCAGCCCAGACCCAGCCCAGGCCCAGCCCAGCCCCAGCCCCAGCCCTGGACCCAGCCCCAGCCCCAGCCCCCGCCATGCCCCAGCCCCAGCCCTGCACCAAACCCAGCCCCATCCCTGCCCCCAGCCCAGCCCTAGCCCAGCCCTGACCCAGCCCCCGCCCTGCCCCAGCCCCAGCCCTAGCCCAGCCCTGCTCTCAGCCCAGCCCCAGGCCTGGACCCAGCCCCAGCCCTGCCCCGAACCCAGCCCCAGCCCGGCCCCAGCCCTGCCCCAGCTCTGGCCCTAGCCCTGTCCCCAGCCCCGGCCCCTGCCCAGCCCCAGTCCTGCCCCATCCCAGCCCAAAACCCCAGCCCGGCCCCAGCCCTGCCTTCAGCCCTGCCCCAGCCCCAGCCCTGCCCCAGTCCCAGCCCCAGTCCCAGCCCTGCCCTCATCCCCAACCACAGCCCAGCCCCAGCCCTGGACCCAGCCCAGCCCAGCCCCAGCCCCGGCCCCAGCCCTGCCCCAGCCCCACCCCTAGCCTAGCCCTGCCCTCAGCCCAGCCCCAGCCCACCCCCAGCCCAGCCCCAACCACAGCCCAGCCCCAGCTCTGTACCCAGCCCCAGCCCTGCCCCAGCCCAGACCAAGCCACAGCCCAGCCCTGCCCCGAACCCAGCCCCAGCCCTGGACCCAGCCCCAGCCCCAGCCCTGGACCCAGCCCAGACCCAGCCCAGGCCCAGCCCAGCCCCAGCCCCAGCCCTGGACCCAGCCCCAGCCCCAGCCCCCGCCCTGCCCCAGCCCCAGCCCTAGCCCAGCCCTGCTCTCAGCCCAGCCCCAGGCCTGGACCCAGCCCCAGCCCTGCCCCGAACTCAGTCCCAGCCCGGCCCCAGCCCTGTCACAGCTTCGGCCCTAGCCCTGTCCCCAGCCCCGGCCCCTGCCCCAACCCCAGCCCTGCCCTCAGCCCAGCCCCAGCCCCAGCCCTGCAATCAGCCCAGACCCAGCCCCAGCCCTGCCCCATCCCCAGCCCTAGCCCATCCCTGCCATCAGCCCAGCCCCAGCCCGGCCCCATCCCTGCCCCCTGCCCAGCCCCAGCCCCAGCCGAGCCCCAACCCTGCCCCAGCCCAGCCCCAGCCACAGCCCAGCCCCGGCCCCGGACCCAGCCCCAGCCCCAGCCCAGCCACAGCCTCAACCCTGCCCCAGCCCTGCCCCCAGCCCAGCCCTAGCCCAGCGATGACCCAGCCGCCGCCCTGCCCCAGCCCCAGCCCTAGCCCAGCCCTACTCTCAGCCCAGCCTCAGGCCTGGACCCAGCCCCAGCCCTGCCCCGAACCCAGTACCATCCCGGCCCCAGCCCTGCCCCAGCTGCGGCCCTAGCCCTGTCCCCAGCCCCGGCCCCTGCCCCAGCCCCAGACCTGCCCCATCCCAGCCCCAAACCCCAGCCCTCCCCCAGCCCTGTCCCCAGCCCCAGCCCCAGCCCCAACCTCGTCCCCAGCCCAGCCCCTGCCCAAGCCCTACCCCAGCCCAGTCCTGGTCCCAGCCCAGGCCCAGCCACGCCACAGCACAAGCCCCAGCCCCAGCCTCAGCCCCATCCGTTCCCCCAGCCCAGCCCCAGCCACCACCCAGCCCCAGCCCTGGACCCAGCCTCAGGCCCAGCCCTGCCCCAGTCCAAGCCACAGCCCCGGCCACAGCCCCAGCCCCGGCCACAGCCCCAGCCCAGCCCCCGCTCCACGCCTGCCCCAGCCCAGCCCTAGCCCCAGCCCCACCCTCGGCACCAGCCCAGCTGCAGCCCCAGACCCAACCTTGGCCCCAGCCCAGCCCCAGTTCCAGCCCTGCCCAAGCCCTGCCCCAGCCCTGGCCCCAGCCCCGGCCCCAGACTCGGCCCCAGCCCAGCCCCAGCCCCAACCCTGCCCCAGCCCAGCCCCGGCCCCAGCCCTGCCCCAGTCCTGGACCCAGCCCCAGACCCAGCCCTGACCCAGACCAGGCCTAGCCCTGGAACCAGGCCCAGCCCTGCCCTGAACCCAGCCCCAGCCCAGCCCCAGCCCTGCCCCAGCTCAGGCCCCAGCCCTGTCCCCAACCCCGGCACCTGCCCCAGCCCTAGTCCTGCCCCAGCCCAGCCCAGCCCCAGCACTGGACCCAGCCCCAGCCCCAGCCCCACCCCCGGCCTCAGCCCCGGCCCCAGCCCAGCCCCAGTCCCAGCCCTGCCCCAGCCCAGCCCCGGCCACAGCCCAGCCCCAGACCTGCCCCAGTCCCCCCCCCCAGCCCAACCTCAGCCCCGGCCCCAGCCCGGCCCCAGCCTCAGCCTTAGCCCAGCCCTGCTCTTAGCCCAGCCCCAGCCCTTCCCCAGCCCCAGCCCTAGCCAAGCCCTGCTCTCAGCCCAGCCCCAGGCCTGGACCCAGACCCAGCCCTGCCTCAAACCCAGCCCCAGCCCAGCTCCAGCCCTGTCCCCAGACCCGGCCCCTGCCCCAGCCCCAGTCCTGCCCCATCCCAGCCCCCAGCCCCAGCCCGGCCGGAGCCCTGCCACAGCCCTGCCGCAGCCTCGAGCCCAGCCCTGTCCCAGGCCCAGCCCAGAACCCAGCCCAGCCTCAGCCCCAGCCCCAGCCCAGCCCCAGCCCCACCCCTAGCCTAGCCCTGCCCTCAGCCCAGCCCCAGCCCTGCCCCAGCCCCAGCCCTAGCCCAGCCCTGCCCTCATCCCCAGCCCCAGCCCAGCCCCAGCCCAGCCCCAACCACAGCCCAGCCCCAGCCCTGGACCCAGCCCAGCCCAGCCTCAGTCCCGGCCCCAGCCCTGCCCCAGCCCCACCCCTAGCCTAGCCCTGCACTCAGCCCAGCCCCAGCCCACCCCCAGCCCAGCCCCAACCACAGCCCAGCCCCAGCCCTGGACCCAGCCCCAGCCCCAGCCCCAACCTCGTCCCCAGCCCAGCCCCTGCCCAAGCCCTACCCCAGCCCAATCCCGGTCCCAGCCCAGGCCCAGCCCTACCCCAGCCCAAGCCCCAGCCCCAGCTCCAGCCCCATCCGTTCCCCCAGCCCAGCCCATCCCCATCCCTGCCCCCAGTCCAGCCCCAGCCCCAGCCCTACCCTAGCCCTGCCCCAGCCTCAGGCCCAGCCCTGCCCCAGGCCCAGCCCAGCCCCAGCCCCAGCCCCAGCCCCATCCGTTCCCCCAGCCCAAGCCCCAGCCCCATCCTTGCCCCCAGCCCAGCCCCAGCCCCGGCCCCATCTCAGCGCTAGCCCAGCCCTGCCCCGAGCCCAGCACCAGCCCTGCCCCAGGCCCAGCTGCAGCTCCAGCCCTGCCCCATCCCCAGCCCTAGCCAATTTCTGCCATCAGCCCAGCCCCAGCCCGGCCCCATCCCTGCCCCCTGCCCAGCCCCAGCCCCACCTGAGCCCCAACCCTGCCCCAGCCCAGCCCCAGCCACAGCCCAGCCCCGGCTCTGGACCTAGCCCCAGCCCCAGCCCTGCCCCAGCCCAGCCCAAGCCACAGCCCAGCCCCAGCCCTGCCCCCAGCCTAGCCCTAGCCCAGCCCATACAGAGCCCCAGCCCTGCCCCGAACCCAGCCCCAGCCCGGCCCCAGCCCAGCCCCAGCCCCAGCCCTGACCGAGTCCCATCCCCAGCCCCATCCGTTCCCCCAGCCCCGGCCCCAGCCCAGCCCCAGCCCCAGCCCTGCACCGAACCCAGCCCCAGCCCGGCCCCAGCCCTGCCCCAGCTCGGGCCCCAGCCCTGTACCCAGCCCCAGCCCTGCCCCAGCCCCAGTCCTGCCCCAGCCCCGGCCCCTGCCCTGCCCAAGACTTGGTTCCAGCCCCAGCCCCAGCCCTGCCCCCAGCCCAGCCCCAGCCCCGGCCTCAACCTCAGATCCAGCCCTTCTCCCAGCCCCGGCCCCAGCCCCGGCTCCAGCCCTACCCCAGCCTTGCCCCAGCCTCGAGTCCAGCCCTGTCCCAGGCCCAGCCCAGAACCCAGCCCAGCCTCAGCCCTGGCCCCAGCCCTTCCCCAGCCCCAGCCCTAGCCAAGCCCTGCTCTCAGCCCAGCCCCAGGCCTGGACCCAGCCCCAGCCCTGCCTCAAACCCAGCCACAGCCCAGCCCCAGCCCTGTCCCCAGCCCCGGCCCCTGCCCCAGCCCCAGTCCTGCCCCATCCCAGCCCCCAGCCCCAGCCCGGCCGGAGCCCTGCCACAGCCCTGCCGCAGCCTCGAGCCCAGCCCTGTCCCAGGCCCAGCCCAGAACCCAGCCCAGCCTCAGCCCCGGCCCCAGCCCTGCCCCAGCCCCACCCCTAGCCTAGCCCTACCCTCAGCCTAGCCCTAGCCCTGCCCCAGCCCCAGCCCTAGCCCAGCCCTTCCCAAGCCACAGCCCCAGCCCAGCCCCAGCCCCAGCCCTGCCCCAGCCCAGCCCCAACCACAGCCCAGCCCCAACCCTGGACCCAGCCCAGCCCAGCCTCAGCCCCGGCCCCAGCCCTGCCCCAGCCCCACCCCTAGCCTAGCCCTGCCCTCAGCCCAGCCCCAGCCCACCCCCAGCCCAGCCCCAACCACAGCCCAGCCCCAGCTCTGTACCCAGCCCCAGCCCTGCCCCAGCCCAGACCAAGCCACAGCCCAGCCCTGCCCCGAACCCAGCCCCAGCCCGGCCCCAGCCCTGTCACAGCTCCGGCCCCTGCCCCAGCCCCAGCCCTGCCCTCAGCCCAGCCCCAGCCCCAGCCCTGCCCCAGTCCCAGCCACAGCCCCGGCCACAGCCACAGCCCAGCCTCCGCCCCATCCCTGCCCCAGCCCAGCCCCAGCCCTGCCCCAGGTCCAGCCCCAATCCCAGCCCCAGCCCTGGCCCCAGGCCAGCCCTAACCTAGCCACGCCCCAGCCCCAGGCCTAGCCCAGCCCTGCCGTCAGCCCAGCCCCAGCCCTGGAACCAGGCCCAGCCCTGCCCCAGCCCCAGCCCCAGCCCGGCCCCAGCCCTCCCGCAGCCCCGGTCCCAGCCCTGTCCTCAGCCCTGGCTCCTGCCCCAGCCCCAGCCCCAGCCCCAGCATGGCCCAAGCCTTGGTTCCACCTCCAGCCCCAGCACAGCCCCAGCCCTACCCCTAACACAGCCCTAGCCCCAGCCCTGTTGGCAGCCCCAGCCCCAGCCCCAGCCCCACCCTCGGCACCAGCCCTACCCCAGCCCAGCCCCAGCCCAGCCCAGCCCCAGCCCTGGACCCAGCCCCAGCCCCAGCCCCCGCCATGCCCCAGCCCCAGCCCTGAATCAAACCCAGCCCCATCCCTGCCCCCAGCCCAGCCCTAGCCCAGCCCTGACCCAGCCCCCGCCCTGCCCCAGCCCCAGATCTAGCCTGGCCCCAGCCCTGTCCCAGCCCTGGCCCGGTCCCAGCCCCAGCCCCGGCCCCAGGCCGGCCCTAACCTAGCCCTGCCCCATCCCCAGCCATAGCTCATCCCTGCCGTCAGCCCAGCCCCAGCCCTGGACCCAGCCCCAGCCCCAGCCCCCGCCATGCCCCAGCCCCAGCCCTACACCAAACCCAGCCCCATCCCTGCTCTCAGCCCAGCCCTAGCCCAGCCCTGACCCAGCCACCGCCCAGCCCCAGCCCTGGACCCAGCCCAGACCCAGCCCAGGCCCAGCCCAGCCCAGCCCCAGCCCAGCCCTGGACCCAGCCCCAGGCCCAGCCCTGGACCCAGCCCAGACCCAGCCCAGGCCCAGCCCAGCCCCAGCCCCAGCCCTGGACCCAGCCCCAGCCCCAGCCCTGGACCCAGCCCAGCCCCAGCCCAGGCCCAGCCCAGCCCCAGCCCCAGCCCTGGACCCAGCCCCAGCCCCAGCCCCCGCCATGCCCCAGCCCCAGCCCTGCACCAAACCCAGCCCCATCCCTGCCCCCAGCCCAGCCCTAGCCCAGCCCTGACCCAGCCCCTGCCCTGCCCCAGCCCCAGCCCTAGCCCAGCCCTGCTCTCAGCCCAGCCCCAGGCCTGGACCCAGCCCCAGCCCTGCCCCGAACCCAGCCCCAGCCAGGCCCCAGCCCAGGCCCTAGCTCTGGCCCTAGCCCTGTCCCCAGCCCCGGCCCCTGCCCAGCCCCAGTCCTGCCCCATCCCAGCCCAAAACCCCAGCCCGGCCCCAGCCCTGCCTTCAGCCCTGCCCCAGCCCCAGCCCTGCCCCAGTCCCAGCCCCAGCCCCGGCCCCAGCCCTGCCCCAGCCCCACCCCTAGCCTAGCCCTACCCTCAGCCTAGCCCTAGCCCTGCCCCAGCCCCAGCCCAAGCCCAGCCCTTCCCAAGCCACAGCCTCAGCCCAGCCCCAGCCCCAGCCCTGGACCCAGCCCCAACCACAGCCCAGCCCCAGCCCTGGACCCAGCCCCAGCCCCAGCCCCAACCTCGTCCCCAGCCCAGCCCCTGCCCAAACCCTACCCCAGCCCAATCCCGGTCCCAGCCCAGGCCCAGCCCTACCCCAGCCCAAGCCCCAGCCCCAGCTCCAGCCCCATCCGTTCCCCCAGCCCAGCCCATCCCCATCCCCATCCCTGCCCCCAGTCCAGCCCCAGCCCCAGCCCTACCCTAGCCCTGCCCCAGCCTCAGGCCCAGCCCTGCCCCAGGCCCAGCCCAGCCCCAGCCCCAGCCCCAGCCCCATCCGTTCCCCCAGCCCAAGCCCCAGCCCCATCCTTGCCCCCAGCCCAGCCCCAGCCCCGGCCCCATCTCAGCGCTAGCCCAGCCCTGCCCCGAGCCCAGCACCAGCCCTGCCCCAGGCCCAGCTGCAGCTCCAGCCCTGCCCCGTCCCCAGCCCTAGCCAATTTCTGCCATCAGCCCAGCCCCAGCCCGGCCCCATCCCTGCCCCCTGCCCAGCCCCAGCCCCACCTGAGCCCCAACCCTGCCCCAGCCCAGCCCCAGCCACAGCCCAGCCCCGGCTCTGGACCTAGCCCCAGCCCCAGCCCTGCCCCAGCCCAGCCCAAGCCACAGCCCAGCCCCAGCCCTGCCCCCAGCCTAGCCCTAGCCCAGCCCATACAGAGCCCCAGCCCTGCCCCGAACCCAGCCCCAGCCCGGCCCCAGCCCAGCCCCAGCCCCAGCCCTGACCGAGTCCCATCCCCAGCCCCATCCGTTCCCCCAGCCCCGGCCCCAGCCCAGCCCCAGCCCCAGCCCTGCACCGAACCCAGCCCCAGCCCGGCCCCAGCCCTGCCCCAGCTCGGGCCCCAGCCCTGTACCCAGCCCCAGCCCTGCCCCAGCCCCAGTCCTGCCCCAGCCCCGGCCCCTGCCCTGCCCAAGACTTGGTTCCAGCCCCAGCCCCAGCCCTGCCCCCAGCCCAGCCCCAGCCCCGGCCTCAACCTCAGATCCAGCCCTTCTCCCAGCCCCGGCCCCAGCCCCGGCTCCAGCCCTACCCCAGCCTTGCCCCAGCCTCGAGTCCAGCCCTGTCCCAGGCCCAGCCCAGAACCCAGCCCAGCCTCAGCCCTGGCCCCAGCCCTTCCCCAGCCCCAGCCCTAGCCAAGCCCTGCTCTCAGCCCAGCCCCAGGCCTGGACCCAGCCCCAGCCCTGCCTCAAACCCAGCCACAGCCCAGCCCCAGCCCTGTCCCCAGCCCCGGCCCCTGCCCCAGCCCCAGTCCTGCCCCATCCCAGCCCCCAGCCCCAGCCCGGCCGGAGCCCTGCCACAGCCCTGCCGCAGCCTCGATCCCAGCCCTGTCCCAGGCCCAGCCCAGAACCCAGCCCAGCCTCAGCCCCGGCCCCAGCCCTGCCCCAGCCCCACCCCTAGCCTAGCCCTACCCTCAGCCTAGCCCTAGCCCTGCCCCAGCCCCAGCCCTAGCCCAGCCCTTCCCAAGCCACAGCCCCAGCCCAGCCCCAGCCCCAGCCCTGCCCCAGCCCAGCCCCAACCACAGCCCAGCCCCAACCCTGGACCCAGCCCAGCCCAGCCTCAGCCCCGGCCCCAGCCCTGCCCCAGCCCCACCCCTAGCCTAGCCCTGCCCTCAGCCCAGCCCCAGCCCACCCCCAGCCCAGCCCCAACCACAGCCCAGCCCCAGCTCTGTACCCAGCCCCAGCCCTGCCCCAGCCCAGACCAAGCCACAGCCCAGCCCTGCCCCGAACCCAGCCCCAGCCAGGCCCCAGCCCTGTCACAGCTTCGGCCCTAGCCCTGTCCCCAGCCCCGGCCCCTGCCCCAGCCCCAGCCCTGCCCTCAGCCCAGCCCCAGCCCCAGCCCTGCCCCATCCCCAGCCCTAGCCCATCCCTGCCATCAGCCCAGCCCCAGCCCGGCCCCATCCCTGCCCCCTGCCCAGCCCCAGCCCCAGCCGAGCCCCAACCCTGCCCCAGCCCAGCCCCAGCCACAGCCCAGCCCTGGCCCCGGACCCAGCCCCAGCCCCAGCCCAGCCACAGCCCCAACCCTGCCCCAGCCCTGCCCCAGCCCCAGCCCGGCCTTATCCCTGCCCCCAGCCCAGCCCCAGCCCCAGCCCTGTCCCGAACCCAGCCCCAGCCCGGCCCCTGCCCAGCCCAAGCCACAGCCCAGCCCCAGCCCTGGACCCAGCCCCAGTCCCAGCCCTAGCCTAGCCCTGCCCTCAGCCCAGCCCCAGCCCTTCCCCAGCCCCAGCCCTAGCCAAGCCCTGCTCTCAGCCCAGCCCCAGGCCTGGACCCAGCCCCAGCCCTGCCTCAAACCCAGCCCCAGCCCAGCTCCAGCCCTGTCCCCAGACCCGGCCCCTGCCCCTGCCCCAGTCCTGCCCCATCCCAGCCCCCAGCCCCAGCCCAGCCGGAGCCCTGCCACAGCCCTGCCGCAGCCTCGAGCCCAGCCCTGTCCCAGGCCCAGCCCAGAACCCAGCCCAGCCTCAGCCCTGGCCCCAGCCCAGCCCCAGCCCCACCCCTAGCCTAGCCCTGCCCTCATCCCCAGCCCCAGCCCAGCCCCAGCCCAGCCCCAACCACAGCCCAGCCCCAACCCTGGACC
This sequence comes from Melanerpes formicivorus, assembly GCF_026170545.1. Lineage (NCBI taxonomy): Eukaryota > Metazoa > Chordata > Aves > Piciformes > Picidae > Melanerpes > Melanerpes formicivorus. Next base: position 105,590 of record NW_027142849.1, read on the forward strand.
CAGCCCCGGCCCCAGCCCTGCCCCAGCCCCACCCCTAGCCTAGCCCTACCCTCAGCCTAGCCCTAGCCCTGCCCCAGCCCCAGCCCTAGCCCAGCCCTTCCCAAGCCACAGCCCCAGCCCAGCCCCAGCCCTGCCCCACCCCAGCCCCAGCCCCACCCCTAGCCTAGCCCTGCCCTCATCCCCAGCCCCAGCCCAGCCCCAGCCCAGCCCCAACCACAGCCCAGCCCCAACCCTGGACCCAGCCCCGGCCCCAGCCCTGCCCCAGCCCCACCCCTAGCCTAGCCCTACCCTCAGCCTAGCCCTAGCCCTGCCCCAGCCCCAGCCCTAGCCCAGCCCTTCCCAAGCCACAGCCCCAGCCCAGCCCCAGCCCTTCCCAAGCCACAGCCCCAGCCCAGCCCCAGCCCTGCCCCAGCCCAGCCCCAACCACAGCCGAGCCCCAGCCCTGCCCCAGGCCCAGCCCAGCCCCAGCCCAGCCCCATCCCAGCCCCAGCCCCAGCCCCATCCGTTACCCCAGCCCAAGCCCCAGCCCCATCCTTGCCCCCAGCCCCAGCCCCAGCCCTGCACCGAACCCAGCCCCCAGCCATGCCCCAGCCCCAGTCCTGCCCCAGCCCCGGCCCCAGCCCCGGCTCCAGCCCTGCCCAGGACTTGATTCCAGCCCCAGCACCAGCCCTGCCCCCAGCCCAGCCCCAGCCCTGGCCTCAACCTCAGATCCAGCCGTGCTCCCAGCCCCAGCCCCAGCCCCGGCTCCAGCCCTACCCCAGCCTTGCCCCAGCCTCGAGTCCAGCCCTGTCCCAGGCCCAGCCCAGAACCCAGCCCAGCCTCAGCCCCAGCCCGAGCACTACCCCAGCCCTTCCCCAGCCCCAGCCCTAGCCAAGCCCTGCTCTCAGCCCAGCCCCAGCCCTTCCCCAGCCCCATCCCTGCCCCAAACCCAGCCCCAGCCCAGCCCCAGCCCTGTCCCCAGCCCCGGCCCCTGCCCCAGCCCCAGTCCTGCCCCATCCCAGCCCCCAGTCCCAGCCCAGCCGGAGCCCTGCCAAAGCCCTGCCGCAGCCTCGAGCCCAGCCCTGTCCCAGGCCCAGCCCAGAACCCAGCCCAGCCCCAGCCCCACCCCTAGCCTAGCCCTGCCCTCAGCCCAGCCACAGCCCTGCCACAGCCCCAGCCCTAGCCCAGCCCTACCCTCATCCCAGCCCCAGCCCAGCCCCAGCCCAGCCCCAACCACAGCCCAGACCCAGCCCTGGACCCAGCCCAGCCCAAAACCCCAGCCCGGCCCCAGCCCTGCCTTCAGCCCAGCCCCAGCCCCAGCCCTGCCCCAGTCCCAGCCCCAGTCCCAGCCCCAGCCCTGGCCCCAGGCCAGCCCTAACATAGCCCGGCCCCAGCCCCAGGCCTAGCCCAGCCCTGCCCTCAGCCCAGACCCAGCCATGGAACCAGGCCCAGCCCTGCCCCGAACCCAGCCCCAGCCCAGCCCCAGCCGTGCCCCAGCTCGGGCCCCAGCCCTGTCCCCATCCCCGGCCCCCACCCAGCCCCAGTCCTGCCCCATCCCAGCCCCCAGCCCCAGGCCTGCCCAAGCCCTGCCCTCAGCCCAGCCCCAGCCCCAGCCCGGCCCCAGCCCTGCCGCAGCCCCGGCCCCAGCCCTGTCCCCAGCCCCAGCCACAGCCCAGCCACAGCCTTGCCCCAGCCCTGGCTCCTGCCCCAGCCCCAGCCCCAGCCTTGCCCAAGCCTTGGTTCCAGCCCTGTCCCCAGCCCCTGCTCCAGCCCCAACCTCGTCCCCAGCCCAGCCCCTGCCCAAGCCCTACCCCAGCCCAGTCCCGGTCCCAGCCCAGGCCCAGCCCTGCCGCAACCCAAGCCCCAGCCCCAGCCCCGCCGCAACCCAAGCCCCAGCCCCAGCCCCAGCCCCATCCGTTCCCCCAGCCCAGCCCATCCCCATCCCCATCCCTGCCCCCAGTCCAGCCCCAGCCCCAGCCCTACCCTAGCCCTGCCCCAGCCTCAGGCCCAGCCCTGCCCAAGGCCCAGCCCAGCCCCAGCCCAGCCCCAGCCCAGCCCCAGCCCCAGCCCCATCCGTTACCCCAGCCCAAGCCCCAGCCCCATCCTTGCCCCCACCACAGCCCCAGCCCCGGCCCCAGCCCCAGCCCCAGCCCCGGCCCCATCTCAGCGCTAGCCCAGCCCTGCCCCCAGCCCAGCACCAGCCCTGCCCCAGGCCCAGCTGCAGCTCCAGCCCTGCCCCATCCCCAGCCCTAGCCCATCCCTGCCATCAGCCCAGCCCCAGCCCGGCCCTATCCCTGCCCCCTGCCCAGCCCCAGCCCCAGCCGAGCCCCAGCCCTGCCCCAGCCCAGCACAAGCCACAGCCCAGCCCCAGCCCTGGACCCAGCTCCAGCCCCATCCCTGCCCCCAACCCAGCCCTAGCCCAGCCCATACCCAGCCCCAGCCCTACACCAAACCCAGCCCCATCCCTGCTCTCAGCCCAGCCCTAGCCCAGCCCTGACCCAGCCACCGCCCAGCCCCAGACCTGGACCCAGCCCCAGCCCCAGCCCTGGACCCAGCCCCAGCCCCAGCCCTGGACCCAGCCCAGACCCAGCCCTGGACCCAGCCCCAGCCCCAGCCCCAACCTCGTCCCCAGCCCAGCCCCTGCCCAAACCCTACCCCAGCCCAATCCCGGTCCCAGCCCAGGCCCAGCCCTGCCCCAGGCCCAGCCCAGCCCCAGCCCCAGCCCCAGCCCCATCCGTTCCCCCAGCCCAAGCCCCAGCCCCATCCTTGCCCCCAGCCCAGCCCCAGCCCCGGCCCCATCTCAGCGCTAGCCCAGCCCTGCCCCGAGCCCAGCACCAGCCCTGCCCCAGGCCCAGCTGCAGCTCCAGCCCTGCCCCGTCCCCAGCCCTAGCCAATTTCTGCCATCAGCCCAGCCCCAGCCCGGCCCCATCCCTGCCCCCTGCCCAGCCCCAGCCCCACCTGAGCCCCAACCCTGCCCCAGCCCAGCCCCAGCCACAGCCCAGCCCCGGCTCTGGACCTAGCCCCAGCCCCAGCCCTGCCCCAGCCCAGCCCAAGCCACAGCCCAGCCCCAGCCCTGCCCCCAGCCTAGCCCTAGCCCAGCCCATACAGAGCCCCAGCCCTGCCCCGAACCCAGCCCCAGCCCGGCCCCAGCCCAGCCCCAGCCCCAGCCCTGACCGAGTCCCATCCCCAGCCCCATCCGTTCCCCCAGCCCCGGCCCCAGCCCAGCCCCAGCCCCAGCCCTGCACCGAACCCAGCCCCAGCCCGGCCCCAGCCCTGCCCCAGCTCGGGCCCCAGCCCTGTACCCAGCCCCAGCCCTGCCCCAGCCCCAGTCCTGCCCCAGCCCCGGCCCCTGCCCTGCCCAAGACTTGGTTCCAGCCCCAGCCCCAGCCCTGCCCCCAGCCCAGCCCCAGCCCCGGCCTCAACCTCAGATCCAGCCCTTCTCCCAGCCCCGGCCCCAGCCCCGGCTCCAGCCCTACCCCAGCCTTGCCCCAGCCTCGAGTCCAGCCCTGTCCCAGGCCCAGCCCAGAACCCAGCCCAGCCTCAGCCCTGGCCCCAGCCCTTCCCCAGCCCCAGCCCTAGCCAAGCCCTGCTCTCAGCCCAGCCCCAGGCCTGGACCCAGCCCCAGCCCTGCCTCAAACCCAGCCACAGCCCAGCCCCAGCCCTGTCCCCAGCCCCGGCCCCTGCCCCAGCCCCAGTCCTGCCCCATCCCAGCCCCCAGCCCCAGCCCGGCCGGAGCCCTGCCACAGCCCTGCCGCAGCCTCGATCCCAGCCCTGTCCCAGGCCCAGCCCAGAACCCAGCCCAGCCTCAGCCCCGGCCCCAGCCCTGCCCCAGCCCCACCCCTAGCCTAGCCCTACCCTCAGCCTAGCCCTAGCCCTGCCCCAGCCCCAGCCCTAGCCCAGCCCTTCCCAAGCCACAGCCCCAGCCCAGCCCCAGCCCCAGCCCTGCCCCAGCCCAGCCCCAACCACAGCCCAGCCCCAACCCTGGACCCAGCCCAGCCCAGCCTCAGCCCCGGCCCCAGCCCTGCCCCAGCCCCACCCCTAGCCTAGCCCTGCCCTCAGCCCAGCCCCAGCCCACCCCCAGCCCAGCCCCAACCACAGCCCAGCCCCAGCTCTGTACCCAGCCCCAGCCCTGCCCCAGCCCAGACCAAGCCACAGCCCAGCCCTGCCCCGAACCCAGCCCCAGCCAGGCCCCAGCCCTGTCACAGCTTCGGCCCTAGCCCTGTCCCCAGCCCCGGCCCCTGCCCCAGCCCCAGCCCTGCCCTCAGCCCAGCCCCAGCCCCAGCCCTGCCCCATCCCCAGCCCTAGCCCATCCCTGCCATCAGCCCAGCCCCAGCCCGGCCCCATCCCTGCCCCCTGCCCAGCCCCAGCCCCAGCCGAGCCCCAACCCTGCCCCAGCCCAGCCCCAGCCACAGCCCAGCCCTGGCCCCGGACCCAGCCCCAGCCCCAGCCCAGCCACAGCCCCAACCCTGCCCCAGCCCTGCCCCAGCCCCAGCCCGGCCTTATCCCTGCCCCCAGCCCAGCCCCAGCCCCAGCCCTGTCCCGAACCCAGCCCCAGCCCGGCCCCTGCCCAGCCCAAGCCACAGCCCAGCCCCAGCCCTGGACCCAGCCCCAGTCCCAGCCCTAGCCTAGCCCTGCCCTCAGCCCAGCCCCAGCCCTTCCCCAGCCCCAGCCCTAGCCAAGCCCTGCTCTCAGCCCAGCCCCAGGCCTGGACCCAGCCCCAGCCCTGCCTCAAACCCAGCCCCAGCCCAGCTCCAGCCCTGTCCCCAGACCCGGCCCCTGCCCCTGCCCCAGTCCTGCCCCATCCCAGCCCCCAGCCCCAGCCCAGCCGGAGCCCTGCCACAGCCCTGCCGCAGCCTCGAGCCCAGCCCTGTCCCAGGCCCAGCCCAGAACCCAGCCCAGCCTCAGCCCTGGCCCCAGCCCAGCCCCAGCCCCACCCCTAGCCTAGCCCTGCCCTCATCCCCAGCCCCAGCCCAGCCCCAGCCCAGCCCCAACCACAGCCCAGCCCCAACCCTGGACCCAGCCCCGGCCCCAGCCCTGCCCCAGCCCCACCCCTAGCCTAGCCCTACCCTCAGCCTAGCCCTAGCCCTGCCCCAGCCCCAGCCCTAGCCCAGCCCTTCCCAAGCCACAGCCCCAGCCCAGCCCCAGCCCTGCCCCACCCCAGCCCCAGCCCCACCCCTAGCCTAGCCCTGCCCTCATCCCCAGCCCCAGCCCAGCCCCAGCCCAGCCCCAACCACAGCCCAGCCCCAACCCTGGACCCAGCCCCGGCCCCAGCCCTGCCCCAGCCCCACCCCTAGCCTAGCCCTACCCTCAGCCTAGCCCTAGCCCTGCCCCAGCCCCAGCCCTAGCCCAGCCCTTCCCAAGCCACAGCCCCAGCCCAGCCCCAGCCCTTCCCAAGCCACAGCCCCAGCCCAGCCCCAGCCCTGCCCCAGCCCAGCCCCAACCACAGCCGAGCCCCAGCCCTGCCCCAGGCCCAGCCCAGCCCCAGCCCAGCCCCATCCCAGCCCCAGCCCCAGCCCCATCCGTTACCCCAGCCCAAGCCCCAGCCCCATCCTTGCCCCCAGCCCCAGCCCCAGCCCTGCACCGAACCCAGCCCCAGCCATGCCCCAGCCCCAGTCCTGCCCCAGCCCCGGCCCCAGCCCCGGCTCCAGCCCTGCCCAGGACTTGATTCCAGCCCCAGCACCAGCCCTGCCCCCAGCCCAGCCCCAGCCCTGGCCTCAACCTCAGATCCAGCCGTGCTCCCAGCCCCAGCCCCAGCCCCGGCTCCAGCCCTACCCCAGCCTTGCCCCAGCCTCGAGTCCAGCCCTGTCCCAGGCCCAGCCCAGAACCCAGCCCAGCCTCAGCCCCAGCCCGAGCACTACCCCAGCCCTTCCCCAGCCCCAGCCCTAGCCAAGCCCTGCTCTCAGCCCAGCCCCAGCCCTTCCCCAGCCCCATCCCTGCCCCAAACCCAGCCCCAGCCCAGCCCCAGCCCTGTCCCCAGCCCCGGCCCCTGCCCCAGCCCCAGTCCTGCCCCATCCCAGCCCCCAGTCCCAGCCCAGCCGGAGCCCTGCCAAAGCCCTGCCGCAGCCTCGAGCCCAGCCCTGTCCCAGGCCCAGCCCAGAACCCAGCCCAGCCCCAGCCCCACCCCTAGCCTAGCCCTGCCCTCAGCCCAGCCACAGCCCTGCCACAGCCCCAGCCCTAGCCCAGCCCTACCCTCATCCCAGCCCCAGCCCAGCCCCAGCCCAGCCCCAACCACAGCCCAGACCCAGCCCTGGACCCAGCCCAGCCCAAAACCCCAGCCCGGCCCCAGCCCTGCCTTCAGCCCAGCCCCAGCCCCAGCCCTGCCCCAGTCCCAGCCCCAGTCCCAGCCCCAGCCCTGGCCCCAGGCCAGCCCTAACATAGCCCGGCCCCAGCCCCAGGCCTAGCCCAGCCCTGCCCTCAGCCCAGACCCAGCCATGGAACCAGGCCCAGCCCTGCCCCGAACCCAGCCCCAGCCCAGCCCCAGCCGTGCCCCAGCTCGGGCCCCAGCCCTGTCCCCATCCCCGGCCCCCCACCCAGCCCCAGTCCTGCCCCATCCCAGCCCCCAGCCCCAGGCCTGCCCAAGCCCTGCCCTCAGCCCAGCCCCAGCCCCAGCCCGGCCCCAGCCCTGCCGCAGCCCCGGCCCCAGCCCTGTCCCCAGCCCCAGCCACAGCCCAGCCACAGCCTTGCCCCAGCCCTGGCTCCTGCCCCAGCCCCAGCCCCAGCCTTGCCCAAGCCTTGGTTCCAGCCCTGTCCCCAGCCCCTGCTCCAGCCCCAACCTCGTCCCCAGCCCAGCCCCTGCCCAAGCCCTACCCCAGCCCAGTCCCGGTCCCAGCCCAGGCCCAGCCCTGCCGCAACCCAAGCCCCAGCCCCAGCCCCGCCGCAACCCAAGCCCCAGCCCCAGCCCCAGCCCCATCCGTTCCCCCAGCCCAGCCCATCCCCATCCCCATCCCTGCCCCCAGTCCAGCCCCAGCCCCAGCCCTACCCTAGCCCTGCCCCAGCCTCAGGCCCAGCCCTGCCCAAGGCCCAGCCCAGCCCCAGCCCAGCCCCAGCCCAGCCCCAGCCCCAGCCCCATCCGTTACCCCAGCCCAAGCCCCAGCCCCATCCTTGCCCCCACCACAGCCCCAGCCCCGGCCCCAGCCCCAGCCCCAGCCCCGGCCCCATCTCAGCGCTAGCCCAGCCCTGCCCCCAGCCCAGCACCAGCCCTGCCCCAGGCCCAGCTGCAGCTCCAGCCCTGCCCCATCCCCAGCCCTAGCCCATCCCTGCCATCAGCCCAGCCCCAGCCCGGCCCTATCCCTGCCCCCTGCCCAGCCCCAGCCCCAGCCGAGCCCCAGCCCTGCCCCAGCCCAGCACAAGCCACAGCCCAGCCCCAGCCCTGGACCCAGCTCCAGCCCCATCCCTGCCCCCAACCCAGCCCTAGCCCAGCCCATACCCAGCCCCAGCCCTACACCAAACCCAGCCCCATCCCTGCTCTCAGCCCAGCCCTAGCCCAGCCCTGACCCAGCCACCGCCCAGCCCCAGACCTGGACCCAGCCCCAGCCCCAGCCCTGGACCCAGCCCCAGCCCCAGCCCTGGACCCAGCCCAGACCCAGCCCAGGCCCAGCCCAGCCCAGCCCCAGCCCTGGACCCAGCCCCAGGCCCAGCCCTGGACCCAGCCCAGACCCAGCCCAGGCCCAGCCCAGCCCCAGCCCCAGCCCTGGACCCAGCCCCAGCCCTGGACCCAGCCCCGCCCCAGCCCAGGCCCAGCCCAGCCCCAGCCCCAGCCCTGGACCCAGCCCAGACCAGACCCAGGCCTGGACCCAGCCCCAGCCCTGCCCCGAACCCAGCCCCAGCCCGGCCCTAGCCCTGCCCCAGCTCAGGCCCTAGCCCTGTCCCCAGCCCCGGCCCCTGCCCCAGCCCCAGTCCTGCCCCATCCCAGCCCAAAACCCCAGCCCGGCCCCAGCCCTGCCTTCAGCCCTGCCCCAGCCCCAGCCCTGCCCCAGTCCCAGCCCCAGTCCCAGCCCTGCCCTCATCCCCAGCCCCAGCCCAGCACCAGCCCAGCCCCAACCACAGCCCAGCCCCAGCCCCAGCCCTGCCCCAGCCCAGCCCCAACCACAGCCCAGCCCCAGCCCTGGACCCAGCCCCAGCCCCACCCCAGCCCCTGCCCAGCCCAAGCCACAGCCCAGCCCCAGCCCTGGACCCAGCCCCAGCCCCAGCCCTGCCCCAGCCCAGACCAAGCCACAGCCCAGCCCTGCCCCGAACCCAGCCCCAGCCCGGCCCCAGCCCTGTCACAGCTCCGGCCCCTGCCCCAGCCCCAGCCCTGCCCTCAGCCCAGCCCCAGCCCCAGCCCTGCCCCAGTCCCAGCCACAGCCAAGGCCACAGCCACAGCCCAGCCTCCGCCCCATCCCTGCCCCAGCCCAGCCCCAGCCCTGCCCCAGGTCCAGCCCCAATCCCAGCCCCAGCCCTGGCCCCAGGCCAGCCCTAACCTAGCCACGCCCCAGCCCCAGGCCTAGCCCAGCCCTGCCGTCAGCCCAGCCCCAGCCCTGGAACCAGGCCCAGCCCTGCCCCAGCCCCAGCCCCAGCCCGGCCCCAGCCCTCCCGCAGCCCCGGTCCCAGCCCTGTCCTCAGCCCTGGCTCCTGCCCCAGCCCCAGCCCCAGCCCCAGCATGGCCCAAGCCTTGGTTCCACCTCCAGCCCCAGCACAGCCCCAGCCCTACCCCTAACACAGCCCTAGCCCCAGCCCTGTTGGCAGCCCCAGCCCCAGCCCCAGCCCCACCCTCGGCACCAGCCCTACCCCAGCCCAGCCCCAGCCCAGCCCAGCCCCAGCCCTGGACCCAGCCCCAGCCCCAGCCCCCGCCATGCCCCAGCCCCAGCCCTGAATCAAACCCAGCCCCATCCCTGCCCCCAGCCCAGCCCTAGCCCAGCCCTGACCCAGCCCCCGCCCTGCCCCAGCCCCAGATCTAGCCTGGCCCCAGCCCTGTCCCAGCCCTGGCCCGGTCCCAGCCCCAGCCCCGGCCCCAGGCCGGCCCTAACCTAGCCCTGCCCCATCCCCAGCCATAGCTCATCCCTGCCGTCAGCCCAGCCCCAGCCCTGGACCCAGCCCCAGCCCCAGCCCCCGCCATGCCCCAGCCCCAGCCCTACACCAAACCCAGCCCCATCCCTGCTCTCAGCCCAGCCCTAGCCCAGCCCTGACCCAGCCACCCGCCCAGCCCCAGCCCTGGACCCAGCCCAGACCCAGCCCAGGCCCAGCCCAGCCCAGCCCCAGCCCAGCCCTGGACCCAGCCCCAGGCCCAGCCCTGGACCCAGCCCAGACCCAGCCCAGGCCCAGCCCAGCCCCAGCCCCAGCCCTGGACCCAGCCCCAGCCCTGGACCCAGCCCCAGCCCCCAGCCCTGGACCCAGCCCAGACCCAGCCCAGGCCCAGCCCAGCCCCCAGCCCCAGCCCTGGACCCAGCCCCAGCCCCAGCCCCCGCCATGCCCCAGCCCCAGCCCTGCACCAAACCCCAGCCCCATCCCTGCCCCCAGCCCAGCCCTAGCCAGCCCTGACCCAGCCCCCCGCCCTGCCCCAGCCCCAGCCCTAGCCCAGCCCTGCTCTCAGCCCAGCCCCAGGCCTGGACCCAGCCCCAGCCCTGCCCCGAACCCAGCCCCAGCCCGGCCCCAGCCCTGCCCCAGCTCTGGCCCTAGCCCTGTCCCCAGCCCCGGCCCCTGCCCAGCCCCAGTCCTGCCCCATCCCAGCCCAAAACCCCAGCCCGGCCCCAGCCCTGCCTTCAGCCCTGCCCCAGCCCCAGCCCTGCCCCAGTCCCAGCCCCAGTCCCAGCCCTGCCCTCATCCCCAACCACAGCCCAGCCCCAGCCCTGGACCCAGCCCAGCCCAGCCCCAGCCCCGGCCCCAGCCCTGCCCCAGCCCCACCCCTAGCCTAGCCCTGCCCTCAGCCCAGCCCCAGCCCACCCCCAGCCCAGCCCCAACCACAGCCCAGCCCCAGCTCTGTACCCAGCCCCAGCCCTGCCCCAGCCCAGACCAAGCCACAGCCCAGCCCTGCCCCGAACCCAGCCCCAGCCCTGGACCCAGCCCCAGCCCCAGCCCTGGACCCAGCCCAGACCCAGCCCAGGCCCAGCCCAGCCCCAGCCCCAGCCCTGGACCCAGCCCCAGCCCCAGCCCCCGCCCTGCCCCAGCCCCAGCCCTAGCCCAGCCCTGCTCTCAGCCCAGCCCCAGGCCTGGACCCAGCCCCAGCCCTGCCCCGAACTCAGTCCCAGCCCGGCCCCAGCCCTGTCACAGCTTCGGCCCCTAACCCTGTCCCCAGCCCCGGCCCCTGCCCCAACCCCAGCCCTGCCCTCAGCCCAGCCCCAGCCCCCAGCCCTGCAATCAGCCCAGACCCAGCCCCAGCCCTGCCCCATCCCCAGCCCTAGCCCATCCCTGCCATCAGCCCAGCCCCAGCCCGGCCCCATCCCTGCCCCCTGCCCAGCCCCAGCCCCAGCCGAGCCCCAACCCTGCCCCAGCCCAGCCCCAGCCACAGCCCAGCCCCGGCCCCGGACCCAGCCCCAGCCCCAGCCCAGCCACAGCCCCAACCCTGCCCCAGCCCTGCCCCCAGCCCAGCCCTAGCCCAGCGCTGACCCAGCCGCCGCCCTGCCCCAGCCCCAGCCCTAGCCCAGCCCTACTCTCAGCCCAGCCTCAGGCCTGGACCCAGCCCCAGCCCTGCCCCGAACCCAGTACCATCCCGGCCCCAGCCCTGCCCCAGCTGCGGCCCTAGCCCTGTCCCCAGCCCCGGCCCCTGCCCCCAGCCCCCAGACCTGCCCCATCCCAGCCCCAAACCCCAGCCCTCCCCCAGCCCTGTCCCCAGCCCCAGCCCCAACCTCGTCCCCAGCCCAGCCCCTGCCCAAGCCCTACCCCAGCCCAGTCCCGGTCCCAGCCCAGGCCCAGCCACGCCACAGCACAAGCCCCAGCCCCAGCCCCAGCCCCATCCGTTCCCCCAGCCCAGCCCCAGCCACCACCCAGCCCCAGCCCTGGACCCAGCCTCAGGCCCAGCCCTGCCCCAGTCCAAGCCACAGCCCCGGCCACAGCCCCAGCCCCGGCCACAGCCCCAGCCCAGCCCCCGCTCCACGCCTGCCCCAGCCCAGCCCTAGCCCCAGCCCCACCCTCGGCACCAGCCCAGCTGCAGCCCCAGACCCAACCTTGGCCCCAGCCCAGCCCCAGTTCCAGCCCTGCCCAAGCCCTGCCCCAGCCCTGGCCCCAGCCCCGGCCCCAGACTCGGCCCCAGCCCAGCCCCAGCCCCAACCCTGCCCCAGCCCAGCCCCGGCCCCAGCCCTGCCCCAGTCCTGGACCCAGCCCCAGACCCAGCCCTGACCCAGACCAGGCCTAGCCCTGGAACCAGGCCCAGCCCTGCCCTGAACCCAGCCCCAGCCCAGCCCCAGCCCTGCCCCAGCTCAGGCCCCAGCCCTGTCCCCAACCCCGGCACCTGCCCCAGCCCTAGTCCTGCCCCAGCCCAGCCCAGCCCCAGCACTGGACCCAGCCCCAGCCCCAGCCCCACCCCCGGCCTCAGCCCCGGCCCCAGCCCAGCCCCAGTCCCAGCCCTGCCCCAGTCCCAGCCCCAGTCCCAGCCCTGCCCTCATCCCCAACCACAGCCCAGCCCCAGCCCTGGACCCAGCCCAGCCCAGCCCCAGCCCCGGCCCCAGCCCTGCCCCAGCCCCACCCCTAGCCTAGCCCTGCCCTCAGCCCAGCCCCAGCCCACCCCCAGCCCAGCCCCAACCACAGCCCAGCCCCAGCTCTGTACCCAGCCCCAGCCCTGCCCCAGCCCAGACCAAGCCACAGCCCAGCCCTGCCCCGAACCCAGCCCCAGCCAGGCCCCAGCCCTGTCACAGCTTCGGCCCTAGCCCTGTCCCCAGCCCCGGCCCCTGCCCCAGCCCCAGCCCTGCCCTCAGCCCAGCCCCAGCCCCAGCCCTGCCCCATCCCCAGCCCTAGCCCATCCCTGCCATCAGCCCAGCCCCAGCCCGGCCCCATCCCTGCCCCCTGCCCAGCCCCAGCCCCAGCCGAGCCCCAACCCTGCCCCAGCCCAGCCCCAGCCACAGCCCAGCCCTGGCCCCGGACCCAGCCCCAGCCCCAGCCCAGCCACAGCCCCAACCCTGCCCCAGCCCTGCCCCAGCCCCAGCCCGGCCTTATCCCTGCCCCCAGCCCAGCCCCAGCCCCAGCCCTGTCCCGAACCCAGCCCCAGCCCGGCCCCTGCCCAGCCCAAGCCACAGCCCAGCCCCAGCCCTGGACCCAGCCCCAGTCCCAGCCCTAGCCTAGCCCTGCCCTCAGCCCAGCCCCAGCCCTTCCCCAGCCCCAGCCCTAGCCAAGCCCTGCTCTCAGCCCAGCCCCAGGCCTGGACCCAGCCCCAGCCCTGCCTCAAAACCAGCCCCAGCCCAGCTCCAGCCCTGTCCCCAGACCCGGCCCCTGCCCCTGCCCCAGTCCTGCCCCATCCCAGCCCCCAGCCCCAGCCCAGCCGGAGCCCTGCCACAGCCCTGCCGCAGCCTCGAGCCCAGCCCTGTCCCAGGCCCAGCCCAGAACCCAGCCCAGCCTCAGCCCTGGCCCCAGCCCAGCCCCAGCCCCACCCCTAGCCTAGCCCTGCCCTCATCCCCAGCCCCAGCCCAGCCCCAGCCCAGCCCCAACCACAGCCCAGCCCCAACCCTGGACCCAGCCCCGGCCCCAGCCCTGCCCCAGCCCCACCCCTAGCCTAGCCCTACCCTCAGCCTAGCCCTAGCCCTGCCCCAGCCCCAGCCCTAGCCCAGCCCTTCCCAAGCCACAGCCCCAGCCCAGCCCCAGCCCTGCCCCAGCCCAGCCCCAGCCCCACCCCTAGCCTAGCCCTGCCCTCATCCCCAGCCCCAGCCCAGCCCCAGCCCAGCCCCAACCACAGCCCAGCCCCAACCCTGGACCCAGCCCCGGCCCCAGCCCTGCCCCAGCCCCACCCCTAGCCTAGCCCTACCCTCAGCCTAGCCCTAGCCCTGCCCCAGCCCCAGCCCTAGCCCAGCCCTTCCCAAGCCACAGCCCCAGCCCAGCCCCAGCCCTTCCCAAGCCACAGCCCCAGCCCAGCCCCAGCCCTGCCCCAGCCCAGCCCCAACCACAGCCGAGCCCCAGCCCTGCCCCAGGCCCAGCCCAGCCCCAGCCCAGCCCCATCCCAGCCCCAGCCCCAGCCCCATCCGTTACCCCCAGCCCAAGCCCCAGCCCCATCCTTGCCCCCAGCCCCAGCCCCAGCCCTGCACCGAACCCAGCCCCAGCCATGCCCCAGCCCCAGTCCTGCCCCAGCCCCGGCCCCAGCCCCGGCTCCAGCCCTGCCCAGGACTTGATTCCAGCCCCAGCACCAGCCCTGCCCCCAGCCCAGCCCCAGCCCTGGCCTCAACCTCAGATCCAGCCGTGCTCCCAGCCCCAGCCCCAGCCCCAGCCCCGGCTCCAGCCCTACCCCAGCCTTGCCCCAGCCTCGAGTCCAGCCCTGTCCCAGGCCCAGCCCAGAACCCAGCCCAGCCTCAGCCCCAGCCCGAGCACTACCCCAGCCCTTCCCCAGCCCCAGCCCTAGCCAAGCCCTGCTCTCAGCCCAGCCCCAGCCCTTCCCCAGCCCCATCCCTGCCCCAAACCCAGCCCCAGCCCAGCCCCAGCCCTGTCCCCAGCCCCGGCCCCTGCCCCAGCCCCAGTCCTGCCCCATCCCAGCCCCCAGTCCCCAGCCCAGCCGGAGCCCTGCCAAAGCCCTGCCGCAGCCTCGAGCCCAGCCCTGTCCCAGGCCCAGCCCAGAACCCAGCCCAGCCCCAGCCCCCACCCCTAGCCTAGCCCTGCCCTCAGCCCAGCCACAGCCCTGCCACAGCCCCAGCCCCCAGCCCCAGCCCAGCCCCAACCACAGCCCAGACCCAGCCCTGGACCCAGCCCAGCCCAAAACCCCAGCCCGGCCCCAGCCCTGCCTTCAGCCCAGCCCCAGCCCCAGCCCCTGCCCCCAGTCCCAGCCCCAGTCCCAGCCCCAGCCCTGGCCCCAGGCCAGCCCCTAACATAGCCCGGCCCCAGCCCCAGGCCTAGCCCAGCCCTGCCCTCAGCCCAGACCCAGCCATGGAACCAGGCCCAGCCCTGCCCCGAACCCAGCCCCAGCCCAGCCCCAGCCGTGCCCCAGCTCGGGCCCCAGCCCTGTCCCCATCCCCCGGCCCCCCACCCAGCCCCAGTCCTGCCCCCATCCCAGCCCCCCAGCCCCAGGCTCTGCCCAAGCCCTGCCCTCAGCCCAGCCCCAGCCCCAGCCCGGCCCCAGCCCTGCCGCAGCCCCGGCCCCAGCCCTGTCCCCAGCCCCAGCCACAGCCCAGCCACAGCCTTGCCCCAGCCCCTGGCTCCTGCCCCAGCCCCAGCCCCAGCCTTGCCCAAGCCTTGGTTCCAGCCCTGTCCCCAGCCCCTGCTCCAGCCCCAACCTCGTCCCCAGCCCAGCCCCTGCCCAAGCCCTACCCCAGCCCAGTCCCGGTCCCAGCCCAGGCCCAGCCCTGCCGCAAACCCAAGCCCCAGCCCCCAGCCCCCGCCGCAACCCAAGCCCCAGCCCCAGCCCCAGCCCCCATCCGTTCCCCCAGCCCAGCCCATCCCCATCCCCATCCCTGCCCCCAGTCCAGCCCCAGCCCCAGCCCTACCCTAGCCCCTGCCCCCAGCCTCAGGCCCAGCCCTGCCCAAGGCCCAGCCCAGCCCCAGCCCAGCCCCAGCCCAGCCCCAGCCCCAGCCCCCATCCGTTACCCCAGCCCAAGCCCCAGCCCCATCCTTGCCCCCACCACAGCCCCAGCCCCGGCCCCAGCCCCAGCCCCAGCCCCGGCCCCATCTCAGCGCTAGCCCAGCCCTGCCCCCAGCCCAGCACCAGCCCTGCCCCCAGGCCCAGCTGCAGCTCCAGCCCCTGCCCCATCCCCCAGCCCTAGCCCATCCCTGCCATCAGCCCAGCCCCAGCCCGGCCCTATCCCTGCCCCCTGGCCCAGCCCCAGCCCCCAGCCGAGCCCCAGCCCTGCCCCAGCCCAGCACAAGCCACAGCCCCAGCCCCAGCCCTGGACCCAGCTCCAGCCCCATCCCCTGCCCCCAACCCAGCCCTAGCCCAGCCCATACCCAGCCCCAGCCCTACACCAAACCCAGCCCCATCCCTGCTCTCAGCCCAGCCCTAGCCCAGCCCTGACCCAGCCACCGCCCCAGCCCCAGACCTGGACCCAGCCCCAGCCCCAGCCCTGGACCCAGCCCCAGCCCCAGCCCTGGACCCAGCCCAGACCCAGCCCAGGCCCAGCCCAGCCCAGCCCCAGCCCTGGACCCAGCCCCCAGGCCCAGCCCTGGACCCAGCCCAGACCCCAGCCCAGGCCCAGCCCAGCCCCAGCCCCAGCCCTGGACCCAGCCCCAGCCCTGGACCCAGCCCCGCCCCAGCCCAGGCCCAGCCCAGCCCCAGCCCCAGCCCTGGACCCAGCCCAGACCAGACCCAGGCCTGGACCCAGCCCCAGCCCTGCCCCCGAACCCAGCCCCAGCCCGGCCCTAGCCCTGCCCCAGCTCAGGCCCTAGCCCTGTCCCCAGCCCCGGCCCCTGCCCCAGCCCCAGTCCTGCCCCATCCCAAGCCCAAAACCCCAGCCCGGCCCCAGCCCTGCCTTCAGCCCTGCCCCAGCCCCAGCCCTGCCCCAGTCCCAGCCCCAGTCCCCAGCCCTGCCCTCATCCCCAGCCCCCAGCCCAGCACCAGCCCAAGCCCCCAACCACAGCCCAGCCCCAGCCCCAGCCCTGCCCCAGCCCAGCCCCAACCACAGCCCAGCCCCAGCCCTGGACCCAGCCCCAGCCCCACCCCCAGCCCCTGCCCAGCCCAAGCCACAGCCCAGCCCCAGCCCTGGACCCAGCCCCAGCCCCAGCCCTGCCCCAGCCCAGACCAAGCCACAGCCCAGCCCTGCCCCGAACCCAGCCCCAGCCCGGCCCCCAGCCCTGTCACAGCTCCGGCCCCTGCCCCAGCCCCAGCCCTGCCCTCAGCCCAGCCCCAGCCCCAGCCCTGCCCCAGTCCCAGCCACAGCCCCGGCCACAGCCACAGCCCAGCCTCCGCCCCATCCCTGCCCCAGCCCAGCCCCAGCCCTGCCCCAGGTCCAGCCCCAATCCCAGCCCCAGCCCTGGCCCCAGGCCAGCCCTAACCTAGCCACGCCCCAGCCCCAGGGCCTAGCCCAGCCCTGCCGTCAGCCCAGCCCCAGCCCTGGAACCAGGCCCAGCCCTGCCCCCAGCCCCAGCCCCAGCCCGGCCCCAGCCCTCCCGCAGCCCCGGTCCCAGCCCTGTCCTCAGCCCTGGCTCCTGCCCCAGCCCCAGCCCCAGCCCCAGCATGGCCCAAGCCTTGGTTCCACCTCCAGCCCCAGCACAGCCCCAGCCCTACCCCTAACACAGCCCTAGCCCCCAGCCCTGTTGGCAGCCCCAGCCCCAGCCCCAGCCCCACCCTCGGCACCAGCCCTACCCCCAGCCCAGCCCCAGCCCAGCCCAGCCCCAGCCCTGGACCCAGCCCCAGCCCCAGCCCCCGCCATGCCCCAGCCCCAGCCCTGAATCAAACCCAGCCCCATCCCTGCCCCCAGCCCAGCCCTAGCCCAGCCCTGACCCAGCCCCCGCCCTGCCCCAGCCCCAGATCTAGCCTGGCCCCAGCCCTGTCCCAGCCCTGGCCCGGTCCCAGCCCCAGCCCCGGCCCCAGGCCGGCCCTAACCTAGCCCTGCCCCATCCCCAGCCATAGCTCATCCCTGCCGTCAGCCCAGCCCCAGCCCTGGACCCAGCCCCAGCCCCAGCCCCCGCCATGCCCCAGCCCCAGCCCTACACCAAACCCAGCCCCATCCCTGCTCTCAGCCCAGCCCTAGCCCAGCCCTGACCCAGCCACCGCCCAGCCCCAGCCCTGGACCCAGCCCAGACCCAGCCCAGGCCCAGCCCAGCCCAGCCCCAGCCCAGCCCTGGACCCAGCCCCAGGCCCAGCCCCTGGACCCAGCCCAGACCCAGCCCAGGCCCAGCCCAGCCCCAGCCCCAGCCCTGGACCCAGCCCCAGCCCCAGCCCTGGACCCAGCCCCCAGCCCCAGCCCTGGACCCAGCCCCAGACCCAGCCCAGGCCCAGCCCAGCCCCAGCCCCAGCCCTGGACCCAGCCCCAGCCCCCAGCCCCCGCCATGCCCCAGCCCCAGCCCTGCACCAAACCCAGCCCCATCCCTGCCCCCAGCCCAGCCCTAGCCCAGCCCTGACCCAGCCCCCGCCCTGCCCCAGCCCCAGCCCTAGCCCAGCCCTGCTCTCAGCCCAGCCCCAGGCCTGGACCCAGCCCCAGCCCTGCCCCGAACCCAGCCCCAGCCCGGCCCCAGCCCTGCCCCAGCTCTGGCCCTAGCCCTGTCCCCAGCCCCGGCCCCCTGCCCAGCCCCAGTCCTGCCCCATCCCAGCCCAAAACCCCAGCCCGGCCCCAGCCCTGCCTTCAGCCCTGCCCCAGCCCCAGCCCTGCCCCAGTCCCAGCCCCAGTCCCAGCCCTGCCCTCATCCCCAACCACAGCCCAGCCCCAGCCCTGGACCCAGCCCAGCCCAGCCCCAGCCCCGGCCCCAGCCCTGCCCCAGCCCCACCCCTAGCCTAGCCCTGCCCTCAGCCCAGCCCCAGCCCACCCCCAGCCCAGCCCCAACCACAGCCCAGCCCCAGCTCTGTACCCAGCCCCAGCCCTGCCCCAGCCCAGACCAAGCCACAGCCCAGCCCTGCCCCCGAACCCAGCCCCAGCCCTGGACCCCAGCCCCAGCCCCAGCCCTGGACCCAGCCCAGACCCAGCCCAGGCCCAGCCCAGCCCCAGCCCCCAGCCCTGGACCCAGCCCCAGCCCCAGCCCCCCGCCCTGCCCCCAGCCCCAGCCCTAGCCCAGCCCTGCTCTCAGCCCAGCCCCCAGGCCTGGACCCAGCCCCAGCCCTGCCCCGAACTCAGTCCCAGCCCGGCCCCAGCCCTGTCACAGCTTCGGCCCTAACCCTGTCCCCAGCCCCGGCCCCTGCCCCAACCCCAGCCCTGCCCTCAGCCCAGCCCCAGCCCCAGCCCTGCAATCAGCCCAGACCCAGCCCCAGCCCTGCCCCATCCCCAGCCCTAGCCCATCCCTGCCATCAGCCCAGCCCCAGCCCGGCCCCATCCCTGCCCCCTGCCCAGCCCCAGCCCCAGCCGAGCCCCAACCCTGCCCCAGCCCAGCCCCAGCCACAGCCCAGCCCCGGCCCCGGACCCAGCCCCAGCCCCAGCCCAGCCACAGCCCCAACCCTGCCCCAGCCCTGCCCCCAGCCCAGCCCTAGCCCAGCGCTGACCCAGCCGCCGCCCTGCCCCCAGCCCCAGCCCTAGCCCAGCCCTACTCTCAGCCCAGCCTCAGGCCTGGACCCAGCCCCAGCCCTGCCCCGAACCCAGTACCATCCCGGCCCCAGCCCTGCCCCAGCTGCGGCCCTAGCCCTGTCCCCAGCCCCGGCCCCTGCCCCAGCCCCAGACCTGCCCCATCCCAGCCCCAAACCCCAGCCCTCCCCCAGCCCTGTCCCCAGCCCCAGCCCCAACCTCGTCCCCAGCCCAGCCCCTGCCCAAGCCCTACCCCAGCCCAGTCCCGGTCCCAGCCCAGGCCCAGCCACGCCACAGCACAAGCCCCAGCCCCAGCCCCAGCCCCATCCGTTCCCCCAGCCCAGCCCCAGCCACCACCCAGCCCCAGCCCTGGACCCAGCCTCAGGCCCAGCCCTGCCCCAGTCCAAGCCACAGCCCCGGCCACAGCCACAGCCCCGGCCACAGCCCCAGCCCAGCCCCCGCTCCACGCCTGCCCCAGCCCAGCCCTAGCCCCAGCCCCACCCTCGGCACCAGCCCAGCTGCAGCCCCAGACCCAACCTTGGCCCCAGCCCAGCCCCAGTTCCAGCCCTGCCCAAGCCCTGCCCCAGCCCTGGCCCCAGCCCCGGCCCCAGACTCGGCCCCAGCCCAGCCCCAGCCCCAACCCTGCCCCAGCCCAGCCCCGGCCCCAGCCCTGCCCCAGTCCTGGACCCAGCCCCAGACCCAGCCCTGACCCAGACCAGGCCTAGCCCTGGAACCAGGCCCAGCCCTGCCCTGAACCCAGCCCCAGCCCAGCCCCAGCCCTGCCCCAGCTCAGGCCCCAGCCCTGTCCCCAACCCCGGCACCTGCCCCAGCCCTAGTCCTGCCCCAGCCCAGCCCAGCCCCAGCACTGGACCCAGCCCCAGCCCCCAGCCCCACCCCCGGCCTCAGCCCCGGCCCCAGCCCAGCCCCAGTCCCAGCCCTGCCCCAGCCCAGCCCCGGCCACAGCCCAGCCCCAGACCTGCCCCAGTCCCCCCCCCCAGCCCAACCTCAGCCCCGGCCCCAGCCCGGCCCCCAGCCTCAGCCTTAGCCCAGCCCTGCTCTTAGCCCAGCCCCAGCCCTTCCCCAGCCCCAGCCCTAGCCAAGCCCTGCTCTCAGCCCAGCCCCAGGCCTGGACCCAGACCCAGCCCTGCCTCAAACCCAGCCCCAGCCCAGCTCCAGCCCTGTCCCCAGACCCGGCCCCTGCCCCAGCCCCAGTCCTGCCCCATCCCAGCCCCCAGCCCCAGCCCGGCCGGAGCCCTGCCACAGCCCTGCCGCAGCCTCGAGCCCAGCCCTGTCCCAGGCCCAGCCCAGAACCCAGCCCAGCCTCAGCCCCAGCCCCAGCCCAGCCCCAGCCCCACCCCTAGCCTAGCCCTGCCCTCAGCCCAGCCCCAGCCCTGCCCCAGCCCCAGCCCTAGCCCAGCCCTGCCCTCATCCCCAGCCCCAGCCCAGCCCCAGCCCAGCCCCAACCACAGCCCAGCCCCAGCCCTGGACCCAGCCCAGCCCAGCCTCAGTCCCGGCCCCAGCCCTGCCCCAGCCCCACCCCTAGCCTAGCCCTGCACTCAGCCCAGCCCCAGCCCACCCCCAGCCCAGCCCCAACCACAGCCCAGCCCCAGCCCTGGACCCAGCCCCCAGCCCCCAGCCCCAACCTCGTCCCCAGCCCAGCCCCTGCCCAAGCCCTACCCCAGCCCAATCCCGGGTCCCAGCCCAGGCCCAGCCCTACCCCAGCCCAAGCCCCAGCCCCAGCTCCAGCCCCATCCGTTCCCCCAGCCCAGCCCATCCCCATCCCTGCCCCCAGTCCAGCCCCAGCCCCAGCCCTACCCTAGCCCTGCCCCAGCCTCAGGCCCAGCCCTGCCCCAGGCCCAGCCCAGCCCCAGCCCCAGCCCCAGCCCCATCCGTTCCCCCAGCCCAAGCCCCAGCCCCATCCTTGCCCCCAGCCCAGCCCCAGCCCCGGCCCCATCTCAGCGCTAGCCCAGCCCTGCCCCGAGCCCAGCACCAGCCCTGCCCCAGGCCCAGCTGCAGCTCCAGCCCTGCCCCCATCCCCAGCCCTAGCCAATTTCTGCCATCAGCCCAGCCCCAGCCCGGCCCCATCCCTGCCCCCTGCCCAGCCCCAGCCCCACCTGAGCCCCAACCCTGCCCCAGCCCAGCCCCAGCCACAGCCCAGCCCCAGCTCTGGACCTAGCCCCAGCCCCAGCCCTGCCCCAGCCCAGCCCAAGCCACAGCCCAGCCCCAGCCCTGCCCCCAGCCTAGCCCTAGCCCAGCCCATACAGAGCCCCAGCCCTGCCCCGAACCCAGCCCCAGCCCGGCCCCAGCCCAGCCCCAGCCCCAGCCCTGACCGAGTCCCATCCCCAGCCCCATCCGTTCCCCCAGCCCCGGCCCCAGCCCAGCCCCAGCCCCAGCCCTGCACCGAACCCAGCCCCAGCCCGGCCCCAGCCCTGCCCCAGCTCGGGCCCCAGCCCTGTACCCAGCCCCAGCCCTGCCCCAGCCCCAGTCCTGCCCCAGCCCCGGCCCCTGCCCTGCCCAAGACTTGGTTCCAGCCCCAGCCCCAGCCCTGCCCCCAGCCCAGCCCCAGCCCCGGCCTCAACCTCAGATCCAGCCCTTCTCCCAGCCCCGGCCCCAGCCCCGGCTCCAGCCCTACCCCAGCCTTGCCCCAGCCTCGAGTCCAGCCCTGTCCCAGGCCCAGCCCAGAACCCAGCCCAGCCTCAGCCCTGGCCCCAGCCCTTCCCCAGCCCCAGCCCTAGCCAAGCCCTGCTCTCAGCCCAGCCCCAGGCCTGGACCCAGCCCCAGCCCTGCCTCAAACCCAGCCACAGCCCAGCCCCCAGCCCTGTCCCCAGCCCCGGCCCCTGCCCCAGCCCCAGTCCTGCCCCATCCCAGCCCCCAGCCCCAGCCCGGCCGGAGCCCTGCCACAGCCCTGCCGCAGCCTCGATCCCAGCCCTGTCCCAGGCCCAGCCCAGAACCCAGCCCAGCCTCAGCCCCGGCCCCAGCCCTGCCCCAGCCCCACCCCTAGCCTAGCCCTACCCCTCAGCCTAGCCCTAGCCCTGCCCCAGCCCCAGCCCTAGCCCAGCCCTTCCCAAGCCACAGCCCCAGCCCAGCCCCAGCCCCAGCCCTGCCCCAGCCCAGCCCCAACCACAGCCCAGCCCCAACCCTGGACCCAGCCCAGCCCAGCCTCAGCCCCGGCCCCCAGCCCTGCCCCAGCCCCACCCCTAGCCTAGCCCTGCCCTCAGCCCAGCCCCAGCCCACCCCCAGCCCAGCCCCAACCACAGCCCAGCCCCAGCTCTGTACCCAGCCCCAGCCCTGCCCCAGCCCAGACCAAGCCACAGCCCAGCCCTGCCCCGAACCCAGCCCCAGCCTGGCCCCAGCCCTGTCACAGCTCCGGCCCCTGCCCCAGCCCCAGCCCTGCCCTCAGCCCAGCCCCAGCCCCAGCCCTGCCCCAGTCCCAGCCACAGCCCCGGCCACAGCCACAGCCCAGCCTCCGCCCCATCCCTGCCCCAGCCCAGCCCCAGCCCTGCCCCAGGTCCAGCCCCAATCCCAGCCCCAGCCCTGGCCCCAGGCCAGCCCTAACCTAGCCACGCCCCAGCCCCAGGCCTAGCCCAGCCCTGCCGTCAGCCCAGCCCCAGCCCTGGAACCAGGCCCAGCCCTGCCCCAGCCCCAGCCCCAGCCCGGCCCCAGCCCTCCCGCAGCCCCGGTCCCAGCCCTGTCCTCAGCCCTGGCTCCTGCCCCAGCCCCAGCCCCAGCCCCAGCATGGCCCAAGCCTTGGTTCCACCTCCAGCCCCAGCACAGCCCCAGCCCTACCCCTAACACAGCCCTAGCCCCAGCCCTGTTGGCAGCCCCAGCCCCAGCCCCAGCCCCACCCTCGGCACCAGCCCTACCCCAGCCCAGCCCCAGCCCAGCCCAGCCCCAGCCCTGGACCCAGCCCCAGCCCCAGCCCCCGCCATGCCCCAGCCCCAGCCCTGAATCAAACCCAGCCCCATCCCTGCCCCCAGCCCAGCCCTAGCCCAGCCCTGACCCAGCCCCCGCCCTGCCCCAGCCCCAGATCTAGCCTGGCCCCAGCCCTGTCCCAGCCCTGGCCCGGTCCCAGCCCCAGCCCCGGCCCCAGGCCGGCCCTAACCTAGCCCTGCCCCATCCCCAGCCATAGCTCATCCCTGCCGTCAGCCCAGCCCCAGCCCTGGACCCAGCCCCAGCCCCAGCCCCCGCCATGCCCCAGCCCCAGCCCTACACCAAACCCAGCCCCATCCCTGCTCTCAGCCCAGCCCTAGCCCAGCCCTGACCCAGCCACCGCCCAGCCCCAGCCCTGGACCCAGCCCAGACCCAGCCCAGGCCCAGCCCAGCCCAGCCCCAGCCCAGCCCTGGACCCAGCCCCAGGCCCAGCCCTGGACCCAGCCCAGACCCAGCCCAGGCCCAGCCCAGCCCCAGCCCCAGCCCTGGACCCAGCCCCAGCCCCAGCCCTGGACCCAGCCCAGCCCCAGCCCAGGCCCAGCCCAGCCCCAGCCCCAGCCCTGGACCCCAGCCCCAGCCCCAGCCCCCGCCATGCCCCAGCCCCAGCCCTGCACCAAACCCAGCCCCATCCCTGCCCCCAGCCCAGCCCTAGCCCAGCCCTGACCCAGCCCCTGCCCTGCCCCAGCCCCAGCCCTAGCCCAGCCCTGCTCTCAGCCCAGCCCCAGGCCTGGACCCAGCCCCAGCCCTGCCCCGAACCCAGCCCCAGCCAGGCCCCAGCCCTGCCCTAGCTCTGGCCCTAGCCCTGTCCCCAGCCCCGGCCCCTGCCCAGCCCCAGTCCTGCCCCATCCCAGCCCAAAACCCCAGCCCGGCCCCAGCCCTGCCTTCAGCCCTGCCCCAGCCCCAGCCCTGCCCCAGTCCCAGCCCCAGCCCCAGCCCCAGCCCTGCCCCAGCCCCACCCCTAGCCTAGCCCTACCCTCAGCCTAGCCCTAGCCCTGCCCCAGCCCCAGCCCAAGCCCAGCCCTTCCCAAGCCACAGCCTCAGCCCAGCCCCAGCCCCAGCCCTGGACCCAGCCCCAACCCCAGCCCTGCCCTCAGCCCAGCCCCAGCCCCAGCCCTGCAATCAGCCCAGACCCAGCCCCAGCCCTGCCCCATCCCCAGCCCTAGCCCATCCCTGCCATCAGCCCAGCCCCAGCCCGGCCCCATCCCTGGCCCCTGCCCAGCCCCAGCCCCAGCCGAGCCCCAACCCTGCCCCAGCCCAGCCCCAGCCACAGCCCAGCCCCGGCCCCGGACCCAGCCCCAGCCCCAGCCCAGCCACAGCCCCAACCCTGCCCCAGCCCTGCCCCCAGCCCAGCCCTAGCCCAGCGCTGACCCAGCCGCCGCCCTGCCCCAGCCCCAGCCCTAGCCCAGCCCTACTCTCAGCCCAGCCTCAGGCCTGGACCCAGCCCCAGCCCTGCCCCGAACCCAGTACCATCCCGGCCCCAGCCCTGCCCCAGCTGCGGCCCTAGCCCTGTCCCCAGCCCCGGCCCCTGCCCCAGCCCCAGACCTGCCCCATCCCAGCCCCAAACCCCAGCCCTCCCCCAGCCCTGTCCCCAGCCCCAGCCCCAGCCCCAACCTCGTCCCCAGCCCAGCCCCTGCCCAAGCCCTACCCCAGCCCAGTCCCGGTCCCAGCCCAGGCCCAGCCACGCCACAGCACAAGCCCCAGCCCCAGCCCCAGCCCCATCCGTTCCCCCAGCCCAGCCCCAGCCACCACCCAGCCCCAGCCCTGGACCCAGCCTCAGGCCCAGCCCTGCCCCAGTCCAAGCCACAGCCCCGGCCACAGCCCCAGCCCCGGCCACAGCCCCAGCCCAGCCCCCGCTCCACGCCTGCCCCAGCCCAGCCCTAGCCCCAGCCCCACCCTCGGCACCAGCCCAGCTGCAGCCCCAGACCCAACCTTGGCCCCAGCCCAGCCCCAGTTCCAGCCCTGCCCAAGCCCTGCCCCAGCCCTGGCCCCAGCCCCGGCCCCAGACTCGGCCCCAGCCCAGCCCCAGCCCCAACCCTGCCCCAGCCCAGCCCCGGCCCCAGCCCTGCCCCAGTCCTGGACCCAGCCCCAGACCCAGCCCTGACCCAGACCAGGCCTAGCCCTGGAACCAGGCCCAGCCCTGCCCTGAACCCAGCCCCAGCCCAGCCCCAGCCCTGCCCCAGCTCAGGCCCCAGCCCTGTCCCCAACCCCGGCACCTGCCCCAGCCCTAGTCCTGCCCCAGCCCAGCCCAGCCCCAGCACTGGACCCAGCCCCAGCCCCAGCCCCACCCCCGGCCTCAGCCCCGGCCCCAGCCCAGCCCCAGTCCCAGCCCTGCCCCAGCCCAGCCCCGGCCACAGCCCAGCCCCAGACCTGCCCCAGTCCCCCCCCCAGCCCAACCTCAGCCCCGGCCCCAGCCCGGCCCCAGCCTCAGCCTTAGCCCAGCCCTGCTCTTAGCCCAGCCCCAGCCCTTCCCCAGCCCCAGCCCTAGCCAAGCCCTGCTCTCAGCCCAGCCCCAGGCCTGGACCCAGACCCAGCCCTGCCCCAAACCCAGCCCCAGCCCAGCTCCAGCCCTGTCCCCAGACCCGGCCCCTGCCCCAGCCCCAGTCCTGCCCCATCCCAGCCCCCAGCCCCAGCCCGGCCGGAGCCTTGCCACAGCCCTGCCGCAGCCTCGAGCCCAGCCCTGTCCCAGGCCCAGCCCAGAACCCAGCCCAGCCTCAGCCCCAGCCCCAGCCCAGCCCCAGCCCCACCCCTAGCCTAGCCCTGCCCTCAGCCCAGCCCCAGCCCTGCCCCAGCCCCAGCCCTAGCCCAGCCCTGCCCTCATCCCCAGCCCCAGCCCAGCCCCAGCCCAGCCCCAACCACAGCCCAGCCCCAGCCCTGGACCCAGCCCAGCCCAGCCTCAGTCCCGGCCCCAGCCCTGCCCCAGCCCCACCCCTAGCCTAGCCCTGCACTCAGCCCAGCCCCAGCCCACCCCCAGCCCAGCCCCAACCACAGCCCAGCCCCAGCCCTGGACCCAGCCCCAGCCCCAGCCCCAACCTCGTCCCCAGCCCAGCCCCTGCCCAAGCCCTACCCCAGCCCAATCCCGGTCCCAGCCCAGGCCCAGCCCTACCCCAGCCCAAGCCCCAGCCCCAGCTCCAGCCCCATCCGTTCCCCCAGCCCAGCCCATCCCCATCCCTGCCCCCAGTCCAGCCCCAGCCCCAGCCCTACCCTAGCCCTGCCCCAGCCTCAGGCCCAGCCCTGCCCCAGGCCCAGCCCAGCCCCAGCCCCAGCCCCAGCCCCATCCGTTCCCCCAGCCCAAGCCCCAGCCCCATCCTTGCCCCCAGCCCAGCCCCAGCCCCGGCCCCATCTCAGCGCTAGCCCAGCCCTGCCCCGAGCCCAGCACCAGCCCTGCCCCAGGCCCAGCTGCAGCTCCAGCCCTGCCCCATCCCCAGCCCTAGCCAATTTCTGCCATCAGCCCAGCCCCAGCCCGGCCCCATCCCTGCCCCCTGCCCAGCCCCAGCCCCACCTGAGCCCCAACCCTGCCCCAGCCCAGCCCCAGCCACAGCCCAGCCCCGGCTCTGGACCTAGCCCCAGCCCCAGCCCTGCCCCAGCCCAGCCCAAGCCACAGCCCAGCCCCAGCCCTGCCCCCAGCCTAGCCCTAGCCCAGCCCATACAGAGCCCCAGCCCTGCCCCGAACCCAGCCCCAGCCCGGCCCCAGCCCAGCCCCAGCCCCAGCCCTGACCGAGTCCCATCCCCAGCCCCATCCGTTCCCCCAGCCCCGGCCCCAGCCCAGCCCCAGCCCCAGCCCTGCACCGAACCCAGCCCCAGCCCGGCCCCAGCCCTGCCCCAGCTCGGGCCCCAGCCCTGTACCCAGCCCCAGCCCTGCCCCAGCCCCAGTCCTGCCCCAGCCCCGGCCCCTGCCCTGCCCAAGACTTGGTTCCAGCCCCAGCCCCAGCCCTGCCCCCAGCCCAGCCCCAGCCCCGGCCTCAACCTCAGATCCAGCCCTTCTCCCAGCCCCGGCCCCAGCCCCGGCTCCAGCCCTACCCCAGCCTTGCCCCAGCCTCGAGTCCAGCCCTGTCCCAGGCCCAGCCCAGAACCCAGCCCAGCCTCAGCCCTGGCCCCAGCCCTTCCCCAGCCCCAGCCCTAGCCAAGCCCTGCTCTCAGCCCAGCCCCAGGCCTGGACCCAGCCCCAGCCCTGCCTCAAACCCAGCCACAGCCCAGCCCCAGCCCTGTCCCCAGCCCCGGCCCCTGCCCCAGCCCCAGTCCTGCCCCATCCCAGCCCCCAGCCCCAGCCCGGCCGGAGCCCTGCCACAGCCCTGCCGCAGCCTCGATCCCAGCCCTGTCCCAGGCCCAGCCCAGAACCCAGCCCAGCCTCAGCCCCGGCCCCAGCCCTGCCCCAGCCCCACCCCTAGCCTAGCCCTACCCTCAGCCTAGCCCTAGCCCTGCCCCAGCCCCAGCCCTAGCCCAGCCCTTCCCAAGCCACAGCCCCAGCCCAGCCCCAGCCCCAGCCCTGCCCCAGCCCAGCCCCAACCACAGCCCAGCCCCAACCCTGGACCCAGCCCAGCCCAGCCTCAGCCCCGGCCCCAGCCCTGCCCCAGCCCCACCCCTAGCCTAGCCCTGCCCTCAGCCCAGCCCCAGCCCACCCCCAGCCCAGCCCCAACCACAGCCCAGCCCCAGCTCTGTACCCAGCCCCAGCCCTGCCCCAGCCCAGACCAAGCCACAGCCCAGCCCTGCCCCGAACCCAGCCCCAGCCCGGCCCCAGCCCTGTCACAGCTCCGGCCCCTGCCCCAGCCCCAGCCCTGCCCTCAGCCCAGCCCCAGCCCCAGCCCTGCCCCAGTCCCAGCCACAGCCCCGGCCACAGCCACAGCCCAGCCTCCGCCCCATCCCTGCCCCAGCCCAGCCCCAGCCCTGCCCCAGGTCCAGCCCCAATCCCAGCCCCAGCCCTGGCCCCAGGCCAGCCCTAACCTAGCCACGCCCCAGCCCCAGGCCTAGCCCAGCCCTGCCGTCAGCCCAGCCCCAGCCCTGGAACCAGGCCCAGCCCTGCCCCAGCCCCAGCCCCAGCCCGGCCCCAGCCCTCCCGCAGCCCCGGTCCCAGCCCTGTCCTCAGCCCTGGCTCCTGCCCCAGCCCCAGCCCCAGCCCCAGCATGGCCCAAGCCTTGGTTCCACCTCCAGCCCCAGCACAGCCCCAGCCCTACCCCTAACACAGCCCTAGCCCCAGCCCTGTTGGCAGCCCCAGCCCCAGCCCCAGCCCCACCCTCGGCACCAGCCCTACCCCAGCCCAGCCCCAGCCCAGCCCAGCCCCAGCCCTGGACCCAGCCCCAGCCCCAGCCCCCGCCATGCCCCAGCCCCAGCCCTGAATCAAACCCAGCCCCATCCCTGCCCCCCAGCCCAGCCCTAGCCCAGCCCTGACCCAGCCCCCGCCCTGCCCCAGCCCCAGATCTAGCCTGGCCCCAGCCCTGTCCCAGCCCTGGCCCGGTCCCAGCCCCAGCCCCGGCCCCAGGCCGGCCCTAACCTAGCCCTGCCCCATCCCCAGCCATAGCTCATCCCTGCCGTCAGCCCAGCCCCAGCCCTGGACCCAGCCCCAGCCCCAGCCCCCGCCATGCCCCAGCCCCAGCCCTACACCAAACCCAGCCCCATCCCTGCTCTCAGCCCAGCCCTAGCCCAGCCCTGACCCAGCCACCGCCCAGCCCCAGCCCTGGACCCAGCCAGACCCAGCCCAGGCCCAGCCCAGCCCAGCCCCAGCCCAGCCCTGGACCCAGCCCCAGGCCCAGCCCTGGACCCAGCCCAGACCCAGCCCAGGCCCAGCCCAGCCCCAGCCCCAGCCCTGGACCCCAGCCCCAGCCCCAGCCCTGGACCCAGCCCAGCCCCAGCCCAGGCCCAGCCCAGCCCCAGCCCCAGCCCTGGACCCAGCCCCAGCCCCCAGCCCCCGCCATGCCCCAGCCCCAGCCCTGCACCAAACCCAGCCCCATCCCTGCCCCCAGCCCAGCCCTAGCCCAGCCCTGACCCAGCCCCTGCCCTGCCCCAGCCCCAGCCCTAGCCCAGCCCTGCTCTCAGCCCAGCCCCAGGCCTGGACCCAGCCCCAGCCCTGCCCCGAACCCAGCCCCAGCCAGGCCCCAGCCCTGCCCTAGCTCTGGCCCTAGCCCTGTCCCCAGCCCCGGCCCCTGCCCAGCCCCAGTCCTGCCCCATCCCAGCCCAAAACCCCAGCCCGGCCCCAGCCCTGCCTTCAGCCCTGCCCCAGCCCCAGCCCTGCCCCAGTCCCAGCCCCAGCCCCGGCCCCAGCCCTGCCCCAGCCCCACCCCTAGCCTAGCCCTACCCTCAGCCTAGCCCTAGCCCTGCCCCAGCCCCAGCCCAAGCCCAGCCCTTCCCAAGCCACAGCCTCAGCCCAGCCCCAGCCCCAGCCCTGGACCCAGCCCCAACCCCAGCCCTGCCCTCAGCCCAGCCCCAGCCCCAGCCCTGCAATCAGCCCAGACCCAGCCCCAGCCCTGCCCCATCCCCAGCCCTAGCCCATCCCTGCCATCAGCCCAGCCCCAGCCCGGCCCCATCCCTGCCCCCTGCCCAGCCCCAGCCCCAGCCGAGCCCCAACCCTGCCCCAGCCCAGCCCCAGCCACAGCCCAGCCCCGGCCCCGGACCCAGCCCCCAGCCCCAGCCCAGCCACAGCCCCAACCCTGCCCCAGCCCTGCCCCCAGCCCAGCCCTAGCCCAGCGCTGACCCAGCCGCCGCCCTGCCCCAGCCCCAGCCCTAGCCCAGCCCTACTCTCAGCCCAGCCTCAGGCCTGGACCCAGCCCCAGCCCTGCCCCGAACCCAGTACCATCCCGGCCCCAGCCCTGCCCCAGCTGCGGCCCTAGCCCTGTCCCCAGCCCCGGCCCCTGCCCCAGCCCCAGACCTGCCCCATCCCAGCCCCAAACCCCAGCCCTCCCCCAGCCCTGTCCCCAGCCCCAGCCCCAGCCCCAACCTCGTCCCCAGCCCCAGCCCCTGCCCAAGCCCTACCCCAGCCCAGTCCCGGTCCCAGCCCAGGCCCAGCCACGCCACAGCACAAGCCCCCAGCCCCAGCCCCAGCCCCATCCGTTCCCCCAGCCCAGCCCCAGCCACCACCCAGCCCCAGCCCTGGACCCAGCCTCAGGCCCAGCCCTGCCCCAGTCCAAGCCACAGCCCCCGGCCACAGCCCCCAGCCCCGGCCACAGCCCCAGCCCAGCCCCCGCTCCACGCCTGCCCCCAGCCCAGCCCTAGCCCCAGCCCCACCCTCGGCACCAGCCCAGCTGCAGCCCCA